>NW_021632029.1:0-30885 GCF_004799145.2 Neltuma alba | reverse complement strand
GTAGGTGCACCCACTATCATCGGAGAAAAACCTCTCTCTCCTTCTGATATGATAAGTGAAAATATTGTGAAATGAAAATCAATATTTAAACTCAAAACAAAGGATTATTAACTTCATTGTTTGGGATGTAATATGTATGTCTTCTTTACTTGCCTGCAAGTGCTTCGAGGTGCTTTGAGTAATAGGCTACGAGAGGTATATAGTTTGTGGCCTTGGCTGAGCTCAAAGTTTGGGGGGTTTTTGTGAAGCTTCCGAAGTTTGCTACCCACGTTCCCAGTCATCAAGTTTTAGCTTTCCGTGACTATATATAAGCTCGATGTGAAATTAGGGTGTTCAATAGAGTAACAGCCATTGGATATGGTGGTGGAGTTTAAAGCATGTGGTGGTGCATGTTTTTGGGTCACTTCTGCTGCGATTTTGGGAGCAAGAGAGGGGTGAGAAAGTTAAGGGCGTGTTTGGTGTTTTGTATTTTTTTTTTTTTTTATGTGGCCTACCATATGGAAGAGCACGTTTCTTACTATCCTATGTGGCAAAGTCATTTCAGCCTTTGTTGGTCAATTAACAGTTGACTGTTTGAATCTGTTAGATATGGCAACATTGCTATGATTTTGGTACTTCCGGGATAACATTGCTCTAAAAAAAACTTCCTAATAGCTAGTGCTCCTTTGTGAACAATTTCAGGGCAAAAATTACCTTTATCCTTTTTTTTTTTTTTGGTGATAACTATAAAATAATTACGCATGGTTTAATTTGTCGTGGTCTTCTAGTTTGCTTTGGCTACAGAAAAACCTACTTTGTTCGCCAGTTGTTTTTAGCATCATTTATCTATCCATGGAAGATTCCAACGTACACACCCAAATCCTAATGTTGTGGGTGTGTGTGATAAATTATAATTACAATTATAATTACTCCTACATTATCTTTGCTAATTTCCCAATTTTTTCACCTTCTTTTCTCATAGATAATGCCCTCACCACTAGAAAAATATGTTTTTAAATTGGTTAAAATTAGCTTTTTAAATCGGTTAAAATTAGCTTTTTAAATCGAACTTGTGACTAGCTTAGAAAAAATGAGGTTTAAAATGGCCGGTGCTTTCTAAACCAGTTTTACAACTTGTTTAAAAAATAAAACAAAAAACAAAAATTTTTGACTTTATGATATTTAATAAAATCATGGAAAAAACTTTGATTTTTATGAGAAAACTTCTCATAAAAATCGCAAATTTTTCTAGCATTTTATTAGATATCATAAAATTTATAATTTAGAGCATATTTTAGGAAAAGTAATACATAATTTTTATACAACAATAACAAATAAATAATGTAATTATGCTTTTCATATATCTGAATTAATTAACTATGCCTTACATTTAAAATTGGAGGACAACATATAATAATAAGCTAATATAACGCATATTTTGTTGTTTGTTGTTTCGGATTTTCATATGTTTGCAATTCTTTGTATATGGAACTTACTATGGAAGCTACCAATGCCCTGCAATACAGCATAGGCTATACATTTAAGTATTCATTTCTTTATTTATAGATTAAGGTGTGTCCAGCATTTCGAAATATTTTTTCGCGTGCATTCAGTACTCTAAAATATTTTTTGGTGCAGGATTTTTTAGGTGCATCCAACACCTTGAATTTTTTTTTTGTCTTGATGCTAGACGCACTAAAAAACATATTTTAAAGTGTTGGACGCATCTAAAAAATACTTTAGTTTGTTAAATGTACTAAAAAATACTTTACGGTGTTGGACGCATCTGACATTTGAGGGTGCTAAATACACCACAAAACATTTCAAGATGCTGGGTGTACTTGAGAAAATATTTTGGGATACTAGATGTGCCTTAACCCTTTATTTATTTGCTTTATTTGATGCAAAATAAGAATGGAGACAAATCAGAATCCTCTAAGATTCCAATTCCTGGCCTCTTTAAAATCCTTGTTACTACTTCTAAATCTATATATATATATATATATATATATATATCAATTTGTCACTGCCTTCATATTATAAATTTGTAGACTGCTTTACTACTGGTAGTATGTTTTTTCACAATCCTCTTTATTATGATGAAGTTCAAATGATTAAGTTTTGTCACTAGTCACATTGTCACATCCCGAATTTTGGGCCTAAAAATACTGAAATTAGCCTGAATTAGACAGGCTACTAGACCTTTTTGGCAGAGCTCCCAGAGATTCCCTGGAAGGACAGAGGGATTCCCAGGGACTAAATCGCAAAAGAAAAGTTTTTTGGGATTGAGAAAAGAGAAAGTTAGAGACTATAGTGAAGTTTCAGGGCCCAAGAATGAGAAATAGAGATAAATATAGGCCAAAGGTTATGTTGGAGGTCTCAATGAGGTGAATTTTGAGGTTAAGCCAAACCAGGGGCAAAATTGTAATTTTGTAAAGTTTAGGGCTAGTAGGGGTAAAAATGGAAATTATGCCTGAAAATCCCAGAAAAATCCTAGAAAATGGAAAATGGTAGGTTAAGGCCTGAACACTTCAGAAAATTTTTAAAAAAATGGGAATAAGGTTCAGAGGCCTGTATAAGGCTAAAAATGACGAAAATGCCCCTAGAAGGAATTTGTAGAATTCCTAGGGTTTTGACTGATTTGGAATATCATTAAAAAGGAATTATTTAAAGTATAGGGAGGCCTTAGATAATTGGAAGAAAATGAGAGAAAATACTGGCAGAATTATCACAAGTTTTAAAAATAATTTCGTTCCTAAAAAGCGAAGAGGTTGGCTTTAATAGAATTTAAAGCCTATTTACGTACTATCCGGTGAAAGTCAAAGTCAAATGTGTAGAGGTTGACTTTTGACTTAAGAAAAATTAGAGGAATTCCTCATGATGAATAAATAGTATTAGTACCCAGAGATAGATTCTCGGAGTTGTGGACCAAAAGAAAGAATTCGATCAAGACCACTCCGAAACAAATATGATTAATTATTTTAAGGAAAGAACAAGGGAAGAGCATCACTCCCTTTTTGGGAATGTTATATAATGCCATGTGGATTTATTTGAGGTAAGAAAATGGTGCCATAACATGTCCCAATGGTCCCAAGTAAGTCAGGACCAGAAAAAGTACCATATACGATGAAGAATGGCAAGATATGTGGAAGAATACCTAAGGGTTGTATTTTTTACAAATTTTATATTAATTTTCTTCCTATTTTAATGTCAAAATGATGAAGGAATATGGAGGAGACAAGTGTGAGGTTAGATGGGAAAAGAAGGTATTATGTGTACGGCTAGATATAAGACACGTGTACGGCAAGACATGTGTATGGTTAGATTAGAAACATGTGGATTGATGATGTAAGCATGATGTTATCAAGATGATGTAATCATGACATTATGGGACACTTGTCACCATAAGATTAAAAGAGAAAATGGACGGTCCAGATCTAACCACACATTTTTAAGATCAAGGGCCAAGATTCAGTCTTGTTTTCTATAAATACCCCCTCCCCTCCCTCATTTTCGTCCTAACCTCATAGAAACCTTGGGAAACCTCTAGCAAAATGGTTTCTAGAGAGAGAAAGAAGAGGGAGAAAGAAAGGCTAGGTGGTCCCATGCAAGATCAAGCTCTAAAACAAGGTATGTTCATGGTTTTTGATGTAGTTTTCACTATCCTTATTGTTGTTAAGCTTGGTTATGGATTTTAATGATTTTTGGGAGGTTGAAACCCTAGGAGGCATGCTGCACGAAATTGTTAAGGATAGATGAAGATGAAATTGATGTTAGAATAACGTTCAAATGCTTGAAAGGAACACAAATCAAGTGGTTTTATGTTGAAATTGGTTAAATTCATGATTGTGTAACTTGAGGAAATGTTTTGGCCAGACCTAGTTTTTATGCTTAGGATGTGATTTTGATGATTTTGATACTTCCAATATATTTAAAATAAAAAATTGTGTAGGGATAAGATGAAAGAATGAAGTTGGAAGCATTGGAGTCAAAACTGAAAATTAAGTAGCACATTTCGGCTTTGGCCTAGAACTATGGGAAGGAATTAGATTTTGATGAATCTAAGTTTATATTTGGATTACTTGGGCAAAATTGTGTAGGATTGACCTAAGGGAACAATTTTTACAAAGCTAGAACACTACATTATAAATTAAAGAAAAAGGGATTAAGTTTAAGGACATAAGTCTTTCATGTTGTGTAATTCTTGGTCCTAATGAGTAATGTGACCGTTGTGGTTGTGATTAAGACCTTGATGCATCCAAGAAAAGGTTTGGATGTGATTGAGCAATCAACCTTAATGGTTGGAAGCAAAAGGGAGTAAGAAGAAAGCTTAAGGACACAAGGTAGCAAATTTGACTTTACTCTTATGTGCTTGGTTTTTTCTTGCATGTATGACATGTTCCTATATTATATGATTTTATAAACTCATGTGTATTGTGATTGTGAATGTGTTTGAAATATGCCATAGGCCAATGTGTTTTATGATAAATGAATGATGATTGCCAAACATGTCATTATGTTATAAAGATGTTAAGTTGCAAACATGTTAGAAATGCCAAGCTTGCCATGTATGTTTGGGTAGTTATTGTTTGCTACTGAGATTCTCCCACATATCACCCTCCCTTAACCAATCATAGTAGGTCAAATGATAAAAAGAAGGCATGCATGAAGAAGGGCAAGAAGATAGAAGCAAAGAAAGTGGAGAATTTACATGCGATTCAATACAATGATTAACATCACTAATTATGTAATTAATTGTGGATATGTCAAGCATGAAATGTGATGTAATATTTGATGTATAATGTAATGGCATGCAACTCAAAGTGTATGAATGAATGGGAATTCATAAGGCTAGTTGTTGCATGTTTGAATGAAGAGAGAATTAAAGTAAGAATTGTTTAATGGATAAAACGTAGGTCTTGGAGTAGTCAGTTTCTAGCTTCAATTTTACCTATCAAATGAATGATTTAAGGCATGAAATTTGATGTGATTAAAGTACACATCCTAAGCTTTAAAACAAGTGGTGTTTCACTTAAAACGGATGTGTGTGCTAAGAGTTATGCCCTCCCAAAGTTAGACCTGTATTCTAGAATTTAACCAGTGAACAGTAACCCGAGAACTTATTGCAAATTTTCAATCTACGGGCTTGTTTTGTGAATCGCTTGAACCATAACGTTTCTAAATACCTACTCTAAGGGGTTAAAGGCAGGATGTTTCACACATATAATAAAAATGGTTTTATCTGAGAAATAAGCAGAGGAAAAAATTTGAAATCTAAATGATGATATAAAATACTACCTCTTATTCTTAATATAAGACAAAGTTGACTAATTTAAAAAGATTAAAAATGCTAACTAAATTAATTTAAAGTATTTATATTTATCATTTTTCTCTAAACTAATTTTTATAACTTATAATTTAATATATAATTTAATGATATGCGTAAGTATTTAAAAGATATCATGTAATATATGCTATAATTAAATAATATATTAGCTTCTATTAGATATGGTTAATTTTGATGATGTCAAATATTAGAGCAAAAAGTTTGTATCAAATGTTTATCTCACGCTTTGACTAACTACTATACTTAATGTGCTTATCTTATGTCGTTTGGTCAATAAAAGAAAGGAGTTATCATAAGATTGATTCAGAAGAAGAAGAAGAAGAGAGATAAAAAAAAATAAATTACAAAATCAAATGGGAATAATAGGATTTAAGTTCTTAAATTTGATATTGAAGGTTACTATGCTCAAGAAGAAGTTGGAGTGGCTCAATTGGAAGTTAAAGTGACCCAATTGGAAGTTATATCAACATGCCTTGAGTTATCCCTTATCTAAGCTCAAATATAACCTTCAATATGACTTTTACATGTGTTTCTTGAGTACATTCTCAAGTTCTATGTTTCTCAAATCCCTCCCTATAGATCTCATTTTGGCCGAATAGGGTGTCTTGAAAACCAAATTTCCATTTTCAAATTTAATGCTTCCAAGCTTCCTTTCTTGGTGTTTTCCTACACCATTTCATCATTTAAACATGTTGAAAGCATCACATTAAATCAAATCCAACTCTAACCCCATTCTCTCTCCTTAGCCGAATTGAATCATCATAAATAGGAGGGGGATTTTCTTTCCAAAATTCACTCAAAACTAAACAAAACCTATCCTTTCCAAGTATGTAATCTATGCTTTAAACCCTTGATTAACCCTTCCATAATTTTCAAAAATTTGGCAGCATCTCCCCATGAAAAATAGCCATCCAAAACTACATAAAATCATATATGAACAGCCCACAATAATTAACAAAGAGCTTAAGAGCTTACCTTGGTGATTTCTTGAACTTAGGTGCACTTTCTCTCATTAGAAATAGCTCTTTCTCTCTCTCTAAATGCAAGAGCGGCAGAGTCTCCCCTATGGTTCCTTGCTTGGCTGAAATGTGAGTAGAGGGAGTGCCTATTTATAGCCAAAAATTTGGCTTGAATGAACTAAAATGCCTTAGTAGCTAATAGAAAGGGTAAAGGCAATTTTAGAACTTTAAGTTGACTTTTACATCATCATTACATCATCTTCTTGCATCATCCTTATCTCATTCTTCTAGAAGGTGCCAAGTGTCATAGAAGTGGTGGAGGAGAAGGGAGATTAGATCCTAGCCATTGGATCAAATTTGTTCCCT
This sequence comes from Neltuma alba, assembly GCF_004799145.2. NCBI lineage: Eukaryota > Viridiplantae > Streptophyta > Magnoliopsida > Fabales > Fabaceae > Neltuma > Neltuma alba. The sequence goes on along the minus strand of NW_021632029.1, from coordinate 24,234 downwards.
AAGTTTCCTCTTACTTTACTTCGCCTATGTTTCTCCAACTTTCTTTATGGCCTTTCGGAGTTCAGAAAATTATTCTATCTACTCCATAAATTCTTTTTAATTCTAGAGAGTATCTATGAATTTTCTCAGGCTATAACACTTCCTTTAAGCCTTACATAAAAATCATTTACTAAAATACCCTTTTATTGGCATAATTGGCTCTTTAATTTATTAAAGCCATTCCACTAGCCTTTTGGTTGCAGGACTAATTTTATAAATTAGTATACCCTTTCAAACATTTAAATTCATTTTTGTGTATATTTTTGAGGTCTCTTGCTATTTTAAATAATTACCTCAAAGAGTGTACTTTTTACTGGCCATAACCTTATAAATTCCATTTAAGCCGCCTTAAGGGTATTTTCATCATTTCTCTTCACAGAAGAGCCTTAGAATATTATTTCCTATTTTTTAAGATTTTCTTTAAATCCTCTGTATACTCTTTCATTTTTAACCCTATTGGCCGTAACTTTCTAAATTTACAGTTTAGTACCTGCTTGGACTTAACTTCATACAACCATCTCTTTGAGGTTTCTAAATTACCCCTTGGCCTGTTTCTAGTTTCTTTTCTCTTTTTGGGCTCTTGAGACTTTACTAAAGCCTCTAACTTTGATTACACCTCAAACCCTGAAAACTTTTACTTTGCAGTTTAGTCCCTGAAACTACTTTGATTTCCTTTCTCATCTTTGGGACTTCTGCTCAAAAGGGCTTAGTAGCCTGTCTTCTTTAGATTACTTTTAGGGCTCCTAGGCCTCAAAATTAAGATGTGACAAAACATCCTTATGAGGACTATTCACTTTTAGGCGTTAAAATGATTCTTTTTACTTTGACCTTTACTCTACTGATTCTGCTGATAAGGATGAATCTATTTCTTCCTTTTCATCTCTTTATTCATCTCTTTCTACTTGTTCATGTGTTGGTGACGTGACATGTCTTGACTGTACTGTAGTTAATTGCATGCTTTCCATCCCACATACATTCTCTATAACATCTACTGATTCGAATTTGAATTGTGATTCTTCTATTATCAGTAATGATTCCCTTGGGGAAAGGTTTTTTTTGATATTTCAGATTGCCCTAGCATTGTGGAAGCTGATGCTGCAAACTCAATGCCTAGTTGAAGATAATGGAGATGGTATGTAGAAGAATCCCTCCAAGTTGGTTGTTGCTGTAGCTCAACTTAAAGTTGGTTCAATGCTTGGAGAGGATGGCGATTGCAAAGCTGATCATGTTCAACAAGAGCTGTCATTGGTTGAAGGAAAGGGGAGTAATCTATTCTCTCTTGAACTTTATAAACTGATTGCTTCTATTATGCAACCACCCATACTTGATTTGAAACCCCTGCCCCCTACTTTGAAATATGCTTTCCTTGAGTCTAATGAGCAATTACCTATTATCATTGCTAACTCACTATCTGAGGGAGAGGAAGAGAGACTTTTATCTATTTTAAGGGAGCATAAGAGGGCAATAGAGTGGACCTTAGCGGGTATTCCTGGAATTAGTCTGGCTATTTGCACACATAGGATTCTCCTTAATGAGGGATCAAAACCAGTGAAGCAACCCCAGAGATGACTGAACCCTCTTATCCTTGATGTAGTTAAGAAGGAGATTACTAAGCTTTTGAGCACATTGATTATCTATCCCATTTCTGATAGCGAGTGGGTCAATCCGGTACACGTAGTACCTAAAAAGAGTAGGGTGAGAGTGGTTAAAAACGAACAGGATGAGCTTATCCTTACAAGGATGCAAAATTCATGGCGTGTGTGCATAGACTATAGAAAACTTAATGATACCACACGAAAGGATCATTTCCCCATCCCTTTCATGGATCAAATGTTAGAGAGGCTTGTTGGCAAATCACACTATTACTTTTTGGATGGCTTTTCAGGTTATTTTCAGGTCCCTATAGACCCTGAGGATCAGGACAAAACCACATTTACATGCCCTTTTAGTACCTTTGCTTATTGTAGGATGCCATTTGGGTTGTGTAACGCTCTAGGCACCTTTCAAAGGTGCATGAATGCAATTTTCAGTGATCTTCTTGAGGAAAACATGGAAGTCTTCATGGATGACTTCACAGTCTATGGGGAGAGTTTTGATCAGTGCCTGAATAGCCTAAAGCAGGCTCTTAAGAGATGCATAGATAAGAAGCTAGTCTTAAATTTTGAAAAATGTCATTTTATGGTGGATAGTGAGATAGTTTTAGGCCACCTCATCTCCTAAAAGGGGATTGAGGTTGATAAGGCTAAGATTGAAGTCATTTCCTTACTTTCTTATCCCACTTGTCTCAAAGATCTGAGATCCTTCTTAGGGCATGCAGGGTTTTACCGGTGATTTATTAAAGATTTTAGTAAATTTGCCCTGCCCCTTTCTACTTTGTTGAAAAAAGATGTGGAATTTAACTTTAATAACAACTATAGACATGCCTTTAATGCTCTTAAATCTATGCTTGTTTCACCTCCCATTCTAACTGTAACTAACTAGGATTTACACTTTGAACTATCATGTCATGCTTCTAATTTTGCAGTAGGTGCCATGCTTGGTCAAAAGGAAGAGAAGCAATCCAGAGTCATAGCTTATGCTCCAAAAACACTTGACCCAGCTCAAGTCAACTATACCACCACCAAGAAGGAAAAGTTTGCTATTGTTTTTGCCTTAGATAAGTTTAGGTAATATCTAATCAATTCTCGAGTGGCTATGTTTACAGATCATGTAGCTGTCCGTTATCTACTCAAAAAGCCATAATCCAAGCCAAGATTGATAAGATGGGCTTTGTTGCTACAAGAGTTTGACATTGAGATAAAGGATTGAGCCGAGGCAGTGAATCAAGTAGCCAATCACCTAAGTAGGCTACCAGAGGACACAAAGGGAGTAGACTCTTCTGAACTCACTTGTGATTCTTTTCCTGATTCCACTTTATGTGCTGTGGTTGTTAAAGAGCCTTGCTATGCTGATATAGTTAATTATCTCATGACTAGACTCACCCCTTCTTTTATGTCTAGATTTTAGGCACAGAAGCTTCGAAGCGAGTCTAAACACTACATATGGGATGCGCCTCATCTATGGAGAATGCGCCTCATAGTTAATTATCCCATAAATATCTGAGTTATCTTTCTGCATCCCTTGCAATATGGTGGTTATGGAGACGAACTTGTCATCACTTTCCTTCATTCGCCCTTCTATGTTTGTCATCTGAGCAGCCATGCTCTTTAAAAGTTGAGAAGTGTCATCTCCTCTTGGTGATGGTTGGGATACCATAGTCTGTTGTGGATTGTAGAACTGATTGCCTTGGAACTGGTTTGGTCTATTTGCTCCCCCACCCTATTTGAAGTTTGGATGATCTCTCCAACCGGGGTTGTAGGTGTTTGAGTAGGGGTCCCTTTTCTGATATTACCCCTCTCATCCTTGGTACATGGCATTCACTTCTTCAACTGGCCCAGGGCAATTTGAGGTAGTATGTATCGGTGAATGACAAACTTCACAACTTGTAGCTACTGGGTAAGAGAGTGAGTTTTGTTGGAGCGAAGGCTTTCAACCGTATTTGCAAGTTTAGACATGTCTTGGGCTAGCTTTACCAAGAAGGGCTCTCTTTCAGATTTGGGGTCTCTTGAATCCCTTGAGCTCACATATTGTCTATTAAGAGCAAAGGTCCTTATTAACTCCCATATAGCCTTTGGTTCCATATTTTATTTTCCACAGCATTTGCAGCGGCATCTAAAACTTGTGCATCATATGTTGACAACCCATTATAGAAATATTGTACCAAGTGCTCCTCAAGAATCTGATTGTTGGGGCACCGGGTAAGCATCTCTTGAAATTTGCTCCAAAATTCAAAGAATGTCTTAAATGGCTCTTGCTTAGCTGCTGAAATTTCCTTACGGGTGGCTGAAATCTTTGTGAAGGGAAGTATTTATCCAAGAATGCTTTCTTCAAACTGGTTGATGAATCATAGGCATTGTCCACGTAGAGTGGCAGGTTCATGTACCATTCTTTAGCTTTGCCTTCCAAAGATAAGTGAAAGACCTTCCACATGACGTCATCAACATTGGCTCTTACTGGCTTCATAGACAAGCACTGCATATAAAGAGTCTGGAGGTGCAAGTATGGGTTTTCTCCTGTAAGACCATGGAACTTAGGCAATGAGTGAATCAATTGACCTTTAATTTCAAAATCTGCATTGAAAGTAGGAAAAGCACCAGGCATAGGTTTAAAGTTCCCATCATATTGAGTTAGTTCCTTAATGGTTCTACCCCTAGGTTGTTCATTAATTCTATTTTGGTCATTATTTTCTCCTTGCCCCTCATTACCACCATTATTAGGTCTATTATGGTTACCATTCCCATTCCCACCTTTCAGACCATGAGGAGGCACTTCAGCCATAATTTCTTCTTCTACTTCCTCACTCTTACTAGATGACTGGGATAGGTCTCGTAAAATAAACGGGCTATGAGATCCTGTATGTCTACCTCTCCTACCTCTACGTGCTCTAGGCATGCCCAATTACTTAAGAATTCAAGCACAGATAGAGTTCAAGAAAGAGGTAAGTTCAAAACCGTGTATTTACCAAGTGTGTAGTTCAAAATTAAGGCAAACTCAATGATTTCAAATAATGCTTAGTGAGTTTGAGATGTATGAAGTGCTATATACTCTCAAATTATGTGTAGAAAGCAAAGTTATGCAAAAAGAGTAAGTCTAGACACTCAAGAAAATTTTCAATCGAAAACTAGATCAGGTCGCGACTTCAATAAATAGAAAGCAACCCTGAAAGAAGATGGATTTGAGGTCGCGACTTAAACAAACCAAGAGCAATACTGGATAATAAAAGGCTGAGGTCACGACAAGCCACAGGTCAGGTCGCGACTCCAAATATATGAGGTCACGACGCAAAGTCACAGAGAGCTATTTTCACAAAATCTTTGAAAAAAATCACTAAGTACTTAAACCAGATGCTGAACAAATATGCACAGAGTTCAAAATTTCAAGCAATTGGCTAAAACACTCAGGATCAAGCTAGAATAAAATGCAAAATGCTATGCAAGAATGCGAATGCAAATGTATAGAAAAACAAGATATTTGGTTCTATTTCTCAAAATTTTTGATGCTATGAAATGTAAAATTTAAGTTCAAAAACTAAAACTCTATGAGAATTGACCCAAATCATAATGGTGAGAAAAAGCAATTACTAGGGAACCAAGTCAATGGCTCCCCGGCAACAACACCATTGATTGATGTGCCAGACTATCACCTTCTGGATCACCAAGAAAGAGAGTTGCACCAGATAAAATGCAGTATAGGATACAACCAGTCATTCTTCTTGAGAAGCTTGTTATTGGAAATCCTAGTCTAACTTGGTTTTCAAAAACATTGTAAAAAGGGGGGTTTTAGTTGTTTTAAAAGTGGTGTAACAAATGTAAAGTGCAGAAAGTTAACTATTTTTGGTATTTTAAATGAACGAAGAAATGTTTTGGATTAAAAGGAAATTATGGTTAAATAGTCTCTAAATGATGAAAACTCAGCTATCACTGCTCTTTAGAATGATTGGGAGTTTTGGAAAACCTCTAAGTTTGAAGAAAACCCCAAGTAATCACTTGAGTCCAATGTCTTAATTAATGAAAACTCACTTTAATCAAAGTTAATTAACATCTCTTAAGACACTATTGAAAACTACTTAGAGTGTAGATGAATGAATGATGCAAATGTCCTTTAAATGTCAATCGACAAACACAGAATACCAAGCATGCAGATAATCACAATAATCACTGAAAATCAAACTGGACACAAAGATTCAAATTGAAATATTATATAGATTAATCAATATTAACATCATCCAACCCAAATACAATAGAATAGTCTAAACACCATATTTACAATCATAAACCAAGTTTGATATAAGTACAGAAAGTTCCTAAATCTAGAAATATTCAACATAGCATTAAACAAAGGTTTAGACCATAGAAAGAAAACTCCCTGATTAGATCATTGAGCTCAAGCTTCATTCTCCATCACCAAGAGGCTAAGGGGTTTAGCCTCTCATGCCTTCAAACCAATTGCAATCGCTCCAGGAATGAACAGCAATGGTTGAAGCTAGAAATGAAGTTAGAAAAATGGATAAAAAGGGTATTGAAAAGGTTTGATTGGTCCAAAATTTCAGAAAATGATGAAGAGATAAAGAAAAATGAAAGTTTTAGGTATAGGATCAACAGAGACTTGAGAGGAAATGATAGTGGCTTAACCTTGTGCAAATCTGCAGAATGGAAGAATGTCTTTTTGTGGTGGCTGCCCCCCATAGGTATAGAAGCTCAGAAACCTATTCTAAAAAGCACAGCTTCACTTAACGCACTCAGGTCGTGACCTCAGGAATGTAAAGTCGTGACTCAAGGGGGTCAGGTCATGACCTGATAGGTTCCATGTGGTGACCCCAGAAGACAGAGAGCTCTTAACTTGATTTGGGTCCAAAACGCGTAATTTCACTAAGAGGCATCCAGGTCGCGATCTAAGGAGTCCATGTCGAGACCTGGGGAGGCAGAACACTCCCCAACTTTTGTGTTTTGGTCCTTGTAACATTTTGGCTCCATCCATGCTCCATTATGATTCTTAGGTCCTTCTTTAATTGCCTAAAAATCACAACAAAGATCTTTGTAAAGACCAACTGATTACAAATCAAGGAAATTAAAATTTAGAAGAGAAAAAATGACCCTTTTTACCCCTTAAACAACAAAATGCAATGCATGACTCAATGTAATCAAATGGATATAAATGCACGCATAATGAGGGTAAAATTGTTGCAAAACATTAGAAAACGCTTGAGAAAACCATATAAAGATTGGGTTCTATCAGCAGGTTATGACATAAACCTTCTGCGTAGTACACATCTTCAACCTTCATCCCTTTATCACTTCCTATTGCTCTGATTCTAGCAATTCTTCCAGATTGATTGCTACCGAAGCTCACTTTGCCTCCTTCTCTTAGTTTAAGTGATGTGAACTTCTCGGTATCACCCATCATATATCTGGAGCATCCAGTATCGATGTACCATTTGTTTGTTTTGGATGCTTTGAGACATACCTGTAACAACACAATCACGTTTTAGGTACCCATACCTTCTTAGGTACTTTTTGGTTAGTATGGATTGTCGTAGGCATATAAGTACCTTTGGGCACCCATTTTAATGTCTTGTAGGTTCCTTTCTTCTTGTGATCACAAGAAGAGGTTGTATGACCTTTACGGTTGCAATAAGAACATAATGCAACAAGATTAGAGGAATGAACAACATTTCTAAAAAAGGTAAGATACGACCAACCATCACTTTTCTTCTTTCCTTTACTCTTATCTTGAGTAGGATCATATCCTATTCTAGTTTTATCCATCAAGCACTGTTGGGCTCCCATAATTACTTTGAGCATTTCACTGCCCCTAGTGAATTTTTCCAATGTTTTTGTGAGCTCCTCGACTTTCTTTTTATTCTGCTTACCTTATGTGCATACTAAAGGTGTGGTGTCTGTTTGCTTCGCTTGCTATTCCTCCAAAAGCTTTATCTTTTTCTTAGAGCTTACCAACTCCTTTGCAATTCTTACTAATTCTAAATGTAATGCATTGTACTTTGATTGTAATTCATCATAAGAGGGTTCAGAAGTGATTATCTCATCTGTCTCTAAATCTTCATCTTCTTGACCCACTAGACAGATGTTCACTGTTTCTTCATCATCACTCTCTTCTTCCTCTGAGGAATTGTATCCCCAGATTGACGTTACAAAGGCCTTCTTCCTTCTAAACTTTTCTTTCTTCTTGTCCTTATCTTTCATCTTGGACAACTAAGGACACTCTGCTTTGATGTGTCCCGGCTTTTTGCATTCTAAACAATGATTAGATCCTTGGTCTCGTTTTGAGATGTGGAGGCTTTACGTTTTGATTAAAACCTCCTTCCAACTTTGTTTCTATAGAATTTCTTGAACCTTCTGACTATAAGACCTATTTCATTATCTTTCAGGTCCTCTTCGTCGTCATCTTCACTCTCTTAAGTTTTGAGAGCGATGCCTTTGCGATTTTTCTCGTTCATCTCCTTTTTGTATTTCTACTTGCTCTCATACTCTGCTAGACTCCCGAATAATGCTACGACAGAGCCAATTGATTCTCCTTTTGTTTCCTTAATGGCTATTACTTTTGGCTCCCATTCTTTCATGAGACCGCTTAAGATTTTTCTTACTTGATCTTCTTGACTATACTTCTTTCCTAGTGCAGTAAGGTGATTTATAAGGTGTGAGAATCTAACTTCCATGTCTCAGATGCTCTCTCCATTCTTTATTCTAAACAATTCGAATTCTACGGTGAGAGTGTTGATTCTGCTCTATTTTATGTCAGTTGTACCCTCGTGAGCAATCTCCAGTGCCTCTCACATTTCCTTTACAGTTTCCAAACTGGAAACTTGAAAATATTCTTTTTGGCTAAGTGCACAGGTGAGTATGTTGATAGCTTTATCGTTTAATGTCACTAGCCTCTTGTCTCTTCATCAAACTCCCTCAGACTCTTATGAACTTGTTGATTGTCTATAATTTTCAGTGGAATATAGTTGCCATGTTCAATCAAGTCCCATAAACCATATTCAGTAGCTTTGATGAAGATCTTCATCCTCATCTTCCAGAAGGTGTAGTTTTCTCCATTGAAGCCAGGTAGCTTTGATGTTGAACATCCTTTGGGTAGCACACTATCTTTGAAATTTGCCACAGATCTCTCTTCAGATTGTTAAGTCTTTACTAAAGAGACTTGCTCTGATACCAAATGTTAGTGGTAGTCTCACCCACAGATCTCAAGAGTCGACACTCTGGAGTTACTCTCTAAAAGTGAGTAAAGTAGGTGTATCAATCTCTCTCACATAGTAAATAAATATGAAATACTGAAGCTCGGTGAAAGACAGAGTGTTGAACGCAACAGTAAATATTTTAGTAAAGGGTAGCTTATATATTTAATTACTCATTCAATGCTCTTTGTGCCTTTTGTAGTTGGAGAAGTTTAATTAACCGTTAGCTTAAAGAGCTTCTAGCTGTTGGAAGTTCGGTAGCTTTCTAGTTACAGCGGTATTCGCCATTAATGCTTCTGACACAGTAGGTTAAGGGCTACTAAATATCTGTTGAGCTTCGTATTTTGTAATAACACTTGAAACTAATAAGTTTTTCTTTCAAAATAAAACTCATAAAGGTAGCTGATCAAGTGATAATAATAAACATTCATATGACAGCTAGAAAGATAATCAATTAATCACCAGATGCATTAAATATGAACTGAACATCCTCGATCAAAGTCATGATTGATAACTGGTTGATCGATCAAGTTATCGATTAACAAAGGTGAAAGAATTCAAAATAGACAATTATATTTATTGATCTATCAAGTGATCGATACATGAAAAGAGTGACCTTTGAAAGATTAAGCAGGAAAAGGTCTAAGATCACCTATGACTTTGAATCCCTTAAAATAGAGAATTAAGATTAACATGAAGGCTGAGAAAAGCTTAAAGATAAAAATATGAGAGATTTTGAAATCATTGTAAAAATATGCTTATGAAATGAACTTGTACATTGATCGAATAATTGATTAAAAATTGCTTGATCGATTAGGTTATCGATAAGGCTAAGTAAGAGGGAAATAATTATGAACATTGCTAATCAAACACTTTATTGATAAATGAATAATAGATAAACTGATCGATAAAAGGTCAAGAAAAGTATTCCACATTGAAATCACAGAAAGTATAATGTTCGAGTAATTGATCGATTAAGGATTAATTGATCAAGTGATCGATAAAATATTGTTTGAAAAACTTAGTTAAGAATCTAAGGATAAAGCTTGATCGATCATGTTATGTGAAAATAGAATATTAAGAAGTTTAGATGATCGATCATTTCATCGATAATTAAATGATCGATTAGGTGATCAAGCAATTAGTCATACCACTGTTCAGGGATTTAACAAACCTCAAACATTTTGTCATGTTACCTTGCCTCTTTTGAGGTTTCAACGATTACGTGAGATTTAAATTGTCATTTGGTTTCCTTACCAAGGTATAGATTCCTACTTCTATTGGGCCTACTACATTCTTAGCTGTTTCATTAGGGTCATACAATAAGGAGCCTTTAAATTTAAACTCGCCTTTAGCACTTCTTCCACCACACTTCTTATTTTGTGTTCCAGTAGAAGTTCATTAACCCCTCCTGCGAACTTCTCCAAATGTCCCTTATCAATAGCATTTCCTCTATCTCCACTGTTACCTTTGCCCACACCAAGAGTTATCATATACCTTTAACAATCCTTTCTTCGTTATTTCTCTATCCAGGCCTTACTAGTGAAATTCAATCTTACCTCTAGGCAAGAGACAAGTTCCTTGGGAGGGAGAAAGTTTGATTTTCAAATTTTGTAATTAAGGAGAACATTGTTAAGTGAAAAAAAAAATCAATTCAGGCTAGTTTTCAAATCAATATCACGAGATGGTATGCACATCAGATCAGAGATAGCACGACAATATATACAGTAGACAATACGATTCAAACACACCAGAGGTCACTACTCTAGTGCCACTAAGAGTGAAAATCATATGGCAATGTTTCCCAATGAAATCCAATTGCCATTCATAACTATATGATATAATCGAATAGTAGGCGCCCGAATCAAATATCACACCCTATGCAATTAGTCATACGAATCAAGTCTCAGGTCACTACGAGCGATTTACTAGCTTCCTCCTACCCCAGGGCAACACTCCCTTGTAAACTGTCTGGTTTTTCTATGATGAAAGTATAAATTTTGATCCATTATGGATCATTGCTCTCTGTGACTTTTCCCGTAATTTTCATAAATCTGGGCCTGTCTAAAAATGTTTAGTTCTCTTTGATGCATGCCCTTCTTAGGCTATCACTAAAATTGAAAGCTCCCTCAGTCATTGTCCTTGCCTGAGGTTTATCAATCTTTAACATTATTCTGGTGCAGTCATAATGATTCCAGCTACTCTCAGTGATTTAGCAGACTTTCACTGCTTTATTAATATTCCCCACTTATCTTGGACTACCCTCTTGCTCTTAATTTTGGTCTGAGATCTCTAGTCACTTCCTCCACGAACGACCATTCCTCATTCATATCTTACAAATAGGTGGTATACCAAGATAACTTAATTTATCTCGCTCATTACTCATCACAAGGTTCATTTTTTGCTTGCTTTGTAGTGAGGAGTTTAGTTTCCTTCTCACCCCCTATTGACCTGAAGAGAATACTTCTAGAAGAATTAATCCTTAAAAGATTCCCAAGTAACTGTGGTCTCAGCAACTTAGCTAACTATTTTGGAGTTCTTCCACCTCCTATCCATCCCCTTTTTTGACTCATAGATTGTCATCTGCATTTAGATCTCCGCAGAGCAATCCATCATTCTAAAGATTCCCTCTAGCTAGGGGGTCTAACTCCGGCCATTTGCACATCCAGTGTGCCCACAACCACTAGTGGATTATACTCACCAAAGTACGTAATCCACTATTGCAACTTGTCCACTTTTCTTACAGGCCTTGCCTGTTCTACTTGTCAATTCTTAAAGTTAGGGCTAAACATGTTGGGCTACCCAGGTTATTCCCTGCCCGGGTTGTTGTGACTGTGTTATGGCTGCTGTTATCACTACTGCTATTGCAACACCCCTTCCTTACTCTCAACGAGCTTAGGTTAGTCGTAACTCTTGTATCATTTACTGTTGTTCCTCCCAAATCCATATTTTTGGAATATTAGATAGCAGTGCCTAGAGGCACATGTCTGCATTTAGGGTCTGGCCTTCCTTATTAACTGTCACATATAACTGCCTAACCCGATAAAAGAAATCAAGGTAAACTGTGGCATACTGATCTTTATCCCTTTTGATGTACCTACCCAAGTACTTGAATTCTTTAATCAGGTCATCAATCATGTTAAATTCCTTAGACATTGATGATGACCTCTTCGTTAAAGGTAATGTTCTACTAGGGCCTGCCTCATTGTCATGATTTCTTGATCTAGGCACTAGCAGTGAATGTAATCTCGGCTGTAACTCTTTCACTGGCCATGTGCAGGACCCTGCCTCATCCTCTTGTAGCTTTATTATTTGATTCAAGCCCACTCCAGAATGGGTATCCTCTGTTTCTCTAGGGAGTAAGTGATAGTATTGTTTTAGAGAGGGAGCAGGATCATTGGAATCTCCTACTAGAGGGTGGTACCATTCTGGGTATGGTTCTCTAGGTATCCTCTGGTTTATAACCTCAATTGAGCAGTCACTTTCACAATATGCCATCTTTCTAGAGCATATCTTGTGCTGCTTTTCTCTTCCACTCTATTTGTGCTTGATTTTGAGTAATTGTGCATTCCTAGAGCATGTAGAGGCAGGAGAGATAGACTTACAGCATCTCATAGCCCACTTATTTTATGAGACCAATCCTATTCATCTAGTGAGAGTAAGGAAGTAGAAGAGGAAATCATCGCTAAAGTACCTCCTAACGGTGGGAATGGGAATGGCAATCATAATAGACCTAATAATGGTGGTAATGAGGGGTAGGGAGAGAATAATGGCCAGAATAGGATCCATAGACAACCTAGGCGTGGAACTATTAAAGAATTAACCCAATCTGATGGAAATTTTAATCCTATGCCTGGTGCTTTTCCTACTTTTAATGGCAGATTTTAAAATTAAAGGTCAATTGATCCACTCACTACCTAAATTTTATGGTCTTGCAGGAGAAATTAAAACCCGTATCTTCATCTCCGAACTCTCTACATGCAGTGCTTGTCCATGAAGCCAGGAGGGGCAAGTATTGATGATGTTATGTGGAAGGTGTTTCACCTATCCCTAGAGGGAAAGGCTAAAGAATGGTACATAAACCTGCCGCTCTACATGGACAATGCTTATGAATCATGGACTAGTTTGAATAAGGTAGTTTTGGATAAATATTTCCCCTTCACCAAGATTTTAGCTACCTGTATGGAAATTTCTATAGCTAAGCAAGAGTCGTTTGAGTCATTCTTTGAATTCTAGAGCCGATTTCAAGAAATGCTTACCCAGTGCCACAACCATCAAATTCTTGAGGAACACTTGGTATAGTATTTCTACAATGGATTGTTGACATACGATGCACAAGTACTGGATTCCGCTGTGAATAGATCCATGGAGAATATGGAACCATGAGCTGCATGAGAATTAATAAGGACTTTTACTCTTAACTGACAACATATAAGCTCAAGAGATCCAAGGGACCACAAAACTGAAAGGGATCCATTGTTGGTCAAACTAGCACAAGATATGTCCAAGCTTGCAAACACTGTTGAAAGTCTCCGCTCCAATAAGCCACAGTCTCTTGCTTTAGTGGCTACAAGTTGCGGGGTTTGTGACTCTCTGATGCATGCAGTTCAAATTGCCTTGAGCCAATTGAAGAAGTAAATGCTATGTACCAAGAAAGAGAGGGGCAATATTAGAAGAGGGACCCCTATTCGAATACCTATAACCCTGGTTGGAGAGACCATCCAAACTTTAAATAGGGTGGAGGAGCAAATAGACCAAATTAATTTCAAGGCAATCAATTTCACAATACTAGAGCTTCCTCAAGCAATTTTAAAGATCCTTCAAGAGCAGTAGTGCCAACTTCACAAAATACTATGGTATCTCAACTACCACCAAGAGGGGATGACACTTCTAAGCTCTTGAAGAGCATGATTGCATAGATGACAAACATCAAAGGACAAATAAAGGAGAGTGATGACAAATTTGCCTCCATAACTACCATCTTGCAAAGGATGCAAAAAGATAACTCAGATGTGCACAAGAAGTTAGAGGAGCTCACTTTGAAGAACAAGTATATCATTTTTGTTATCAATGCAATCCATGCATATAGTATGAGCATTGCAATAATAAGATAAAGGTTCATTCAAATTAGAATCAGTTTCACCATCCAATCTAGCACTAGAAAGAGAAGCATGTTCTTCATACAAAGAAGCAGTGACAATGCAAGAAACATCATCAACTAAACAACTACTATTAGAAGTGTTCAAGTGAGAATTTTTATTTTGAAACATATGAGGGGATTCAACTATGATTTCCTCATCCACCTCATCATCACTCACATCATCAATGACTTCAACAGGAATAGTAGTTATAGCACAAGGGTCAACCTCCTCAAGAAGAGGAGTAATATTACCCGATGTAGGGCACGAGTCCTTGTGAGTTTGTAGATGTTCTTGCTTCATGTCGGCCTCTTGCATGAGTGAATCTGGACACTTTGATTCATCTTTCCCAATCTTAGACTCAATTTGTGCTATATCACTCAAGAACTTGCCCAATGTACTCTGACATTCTTCTAACTCTTCCTCTGATTCCTTAGAGATTCCAGATATCTCTACCTCTTCAAATAATCCATGGTAGTATGAATTCAAGCGACCATACACTTCCTTTAAAAATCGTATTTGGTCATTCTTAGGAATAGTGAGAAATGGGTCAGGTTCACTGAATTGATGTTCATAAGATTGGGGAAGGGGTTGGTACATGGATTGGGACTAGGGTTGGTGGTAGTAGTCATTTAGCGAAGGAGATGGTTCAAAGGGGGAATTATGCGGTGAGAATGGTTCAAGGTATGAAGTGGAACATCGATGGAATAGATTGCCTATCATTATTTCTAGGTCTTTAACTAAAAATGAAGAGACTAATTTAATGGGTGTCCTTAGAAGAATAGGGAGGCATTAGGTTGGCAACTAGCTGATATTAAGGGAAATTGACTCCATTGTGTATACCTATAGGATTTTATTAACTGAGGATTCCAAGCCAATTAAACAAAGCCAGAGGAGGTTAAATCCTCTAATTTCTGGTGTGGTTAGGAAAGAAGTAGACAAACTTCTAAGAGTTGGAATGATATACGTTATTTTTGATAGCGAGTAGGTGTCATCGGTATAAGTTACGCTAAAAAAGAGTGGGATCACAGTAGTAAAAAATAAGAACAATGAACTTATCCCAACTAGGGTGCAGAACTCATGGAGAGTTTGTATTGATTATAGGAAGCTAAATGAGGCCACTAGGAAAGACCATTTTCCCTTACCTTTTGACCAAATACTTGAACGGTTAGCAGGGAAGAGTCACTACTGTTTCTTAGATGGGTACTCTAGATATTTCCAAATTCCTATAGACCTTAGAGACCAAGGCAAGACCACCTTCACTTGTCTATTTGGAACCTATGCTTACAAAAGAATGCCTTTCAGTCTTTGTAATGCCCCTGGCACATTCCAACGTTGCATGTTATCCATTTTCATTGAATTTATTGAAAAATGCATGGATGTGTTCATGGATGATTTTATTGTTTGACCATGAATATGAGCTTGCTTTTGATGAATTGATGAATAGGTTAGTTACTCCTCCTATTTTGACCTCTCCCAACTGGGATTTGCCTTTTGAAATTTCTTGTGATCCTTCGAACTTAAGTGTGGGGGCAATGTTGGGTTAAAGGGAGAATTCTATTTCTAAAGTAATTACCTATGCTTCTAAAACTTTAGATGCAGCTCAAAGAAACTACAGCACTACTGAGAAGAAATTGTTGCAATTGTTTTTACGCTTGATAAGTTTAGACCCTATCTCACAAACTCTAAAGTGGTTGTATTAACAGATCACACAATAGTCAAATATCTCTTCCACAAACCTCAATCGAAGCCGAGGCTCTTGAGATGGATGTTGTTGCTTCAAGAATTTGATATGGAAGTGAAAGACAGAGTGGGCAGCATAAACCATGTAGTAGGTCACTTGAGTAGACTACTGATAGAACCCAATCTTTATATGGTTTTCTCAAGTGTTTTATAATGTTTTGCAATACTTTTAGCCTCATTATGCATGCATTTATATCCATTTGATTACATTAAGTCATGCATTACATTTTTACTGTTTAAGGGGTAAAAAAGGTCATTTTTCTTCCCTCAATTTTAATTGCCTTGATCTATAATTAGTTGGTCTTTATAGAGCCCTTTGTTGTGATTTTTAGGAAATTAGAGAAGGACCCAAGAACTAAGATGGAGCGTGGATGGAACCACAATGTTACAAGGACCAAAACACAAGAGTTTAGAGTGTTCTGCCTCCCCGAGTTATCACATGGACTTCTGAGGTTGTGACCTGAATGCCCTTTTAATAAAATTACGTGTTTTTGACCTGAGTCAAGATGAAAGCTCTCTGTCTTCCCCAGTCGTGACATGAAATTTCTAAGGTCACGACCTAAGCCCCCTAAGTCGCTACCTGACACTCCTGAGGTCATGACCTAAGTGTATTAAGTGAAACTGTGCATTTTGGAATTGATCCTACACTCAAAACTTTCATTTTTCTTCATCTTTTCATCATTTTCTGCATTTCTGAACGGATCAAACCACTCAAACCACCCAAACCACCTTCTTCTCCTTTTTCCAACCTCATTTGTAGCTTTAACCATTGTTGTTCATTCCTGGAGTGATTGTGATTGGTTTGAAGGCATAAGAGGCTAAACCCTTAACCTCTTGGTGATAGAAGACAAGGCTTGAGCCCAAGGACTTAATCAGGGAGTTTTTCTATAGTCTAAACCTATGCTTAATGTTGTGTTGAATATTTCTAGATTTAGGAACTTTCTGTACTTGTATCAGACTTGGTTTATGATTGTAAATCTTGTGTTTAGACTATTTTATTGTATTTGGATTGGATGATGTTAATATTGATTAATCTATATAATATTTCAGTTTGAATCCTTGTGTTCAGTTTGATTATCAGTGATTATTTGTGATTAATTTGTGTGCTTAGTATTCTGTGTTTGTTGATTGACATTCTCAGGGCATTTGCATCATCCTTCCATTTACATTCTAAGTGGTTTTCAATAGTGTTTTTAAGAGATATTAATTAACTTTGATTAAAGTGAGTTTTCATTAATTAAGATATTGGACCCAAGTGATTACTTGGGGTTTTCTTCAGATTTGGAAGTTTTCTAAAACTCCCAATCATTTTAAAGAGCAGTGATAGCTAAGTTTTCATCATTAAGAGACTGTTTAACCATAATTTCCTTTTAATCCAAAATATTTCTTTATTTATTTAAAATACCAAAAACATTTAGTTCTCTGCACTTTTTTTTTTTGCATCACCTTTAACAGTTGAAACCCCCTTTTCCTTCACCCAAATTTACAATACTTTTGATAACCAACCTAGACTAGGATTTCCAATAATAAGCTCCTCGATGAGAACAACTAGTCGCATCCTATACTACATTTTTTGGGTGCAGTTCACTTTCTTGACGATTCAGAAGGCGACAGTTTGGCCTCGATCAATGGCGCCGTTGCCGGGGAGCCATTGAATTAGTTCCCTAGTATTTGGTTTTCCTTACCATTATGATTTGGGTCAATTCTCATTGAGTTTTAGTTTTTGAACTTAGATCTTGCATTTCATAGAATCAAAATTTTTGAGAAATCGAACCGAATATCTTGTTTTTCCATACATTTGCATTTACATTCTTGCATAGCATTTTGCATTTTGTTCTAGCTTGATCTTGAGTATTTTAGCAAATTGCTTGAAGTTTTGAACTCTGTGCATAGTTTATTCAACTTCTGGTTGAAGTACTTAGTGAATTTTTCAAACGTTTTGCAAAAGTAGCTCTTAGTGACTTTGAGTCGCGACCTTAATGCTTAAGTCACAACTTGACTTGTGGCTTGTCGTGACCTCAGCCTTCTATTCTCTAATGTTGGTCTTGGTCTTCTTAAGTCGCAACCTGGACTTTTTCAAGTTGCGACCTCATTTCCTTTTCCTTTCAAGGTTGCTTTTTGTGAACTCAAGTTGCGACCTGATCTAGTTTTTCACTAAACATTTTTCTAAGTGTCCAAACTTACTCTTTTTACATAACTTTACTTTTTGCACATACTTTGAGAGTGTATAGCACTTCATACACCTCAAATTCACTGAGCATTATTTGAAATAATTGAGTTTGCCTCAATTTTAAACTACAAACTTAGTAAATACACGATTTTAAAACTACCTCTTTCTTGAACTCTTTCTGTGCTTGAATTTTTCAGTAATTGTGCATACCTAAAGCACATAGAGGCAGGAGAGGTAGACCTACAGCATCTTGTAGTCCACTTATTTTACGAGACCTATCTCATTCATCTAGTGAGAGTGAGGAAGTAAAAGAAGAAATCATGACTGAAGTACCTCCTCATGGTCCAAACGGTAGGAATGGGAATGGTAACCATAATAGAACTAATAATGGTGGTAATAAGGGGTAAAGAGAAAATAATAGCCAGAATAGGATTAATGAACAACCTAGGGTAGAATCATTAAGGAACTAACCCAATTTGATGGGAACTTCAAACCTATGCTTGGTGCTTTTCCTACTTTTAATGCAGATTTTGAAATTAAAGGTCAATTGATCCGCTCATTGCCTAAGTTCCATGGTCTTGTAGGAGAAAACCCATACTTGCACCCCTAGATTCTTTATATGTAGTGCTTGTCTATGAAGCCAATAGGAGCAAGTATTGATGATGTTATGTGGAAGGTTTTTCACTTATCTTTAGAGGGCAAAGCTAAATAATGGTACATGAACCTGCTGCTCTGCATGGATAATGCTTATGAGTCATAGACCAGTTTGAATAAAGCATTCTTGGATAAGTATTTCCCCTCCACAAAGATTTCGGCCGCCTGCAAGGAAATTTCAGCAGCTAAGCAAGAGCCATTCGAGATATTCTTTGAATTTTAGAGCAGATTCCAAGAGATGCTTACCCGGTGCCCTAACCATTAGATTTGTGATGAGCACTTGGTATAATATTTCTATAATGAGTTGTCAACATATGATGCACAAGTCTTGGATTCTATTGCAAATGGGTCTGTGGAAAATATGGAACCAAGGGTTGCATGGGAGTTAATAAGGACCTTTGCTCTTAATAGACAGCATGTGAGCTCAAGGGATTCAAGGGACCCTAAATCTGAAAGAGATCCACTTTTGGTAAAGCTAGCCTAAGACATGTTTAAGCTTGTGAATACAATTAAAAGCCTCCGCTCCAATAAGCCACAGTCTCTTGCTTTAATGGCTACAAGTTGTGAAGTTTATAACTCTCCGATGCATACTACTCCAAATTGCCTTGGGCCGATAGAAAAGGTTAATGCAATGTACCAAGGAAGAGATGGGCAATATCAGAAGAGAGACCCCTACTCAAACACTTACAACCCCGGTTGGAGAGATCATCCAAATTTCAAATAGGATGGGGGAGTAAATAGACCAAATTAGTTCCAAGGCAATCAGTTCCACAATCCTGGGGCCTCTTCAAGCACATTTCAAAATCCTTCAAGAGTAGTAGTGACAACCCCACAACAGGCTATGGTATCTCAACCACCGTTAAGAGGAGATGACACTTCAAAGCTCTTGAAGAGTATAGCCACTCAGATGACAAACATAGAGGGGCAAATGAAGGAGAGTGATAACAAGTTCATCTCCATAACTAACATATTGCAAGGGATGTAGAAAGATAACTCAGCTGTTCATAAGAAACTGGATGAGCTCACTTTGAAGAACATTGATATCACAAGTCATTTGACCCAACTGTTTAATGGCGTCAATGACATACAAGCCAAAAGTGGAGGCAGTATTCCTTCTAATACAGTGATTAATCCAAAGGGTCTCAATGTCATAACTCTAAGTGGTAAAAAGGTTCACTTCTAAAGTAAAAAGGTAGACAAAGATGATTCTGAATAAGGGACAGAAAGTCCTCCACTTTCCCCAATAAGGCTTGATAAGTCTAAGAGCTTCAAAGAAGAAGAGCTCATATAGAGGACAAGAGCACAAACTAATCCAAAAGAGGAGTCAACTTAAGCACAAGACCAAGTACCTTAAACAACTGTACCAGAAGATGGGAACACTGTGGGGAGCTCAGCTTACAAAGGTAAGCAAAAGGAGGACAAGGCAGAAACTAGCAAACAAGGAGCCTCTAAGCCAGTAGGTAGGGAGGTATGTACTAAAAACCTTTCTTTTCCTAAAGCCTATTTCTATGGTAAGAAAAAGTTTGATGCTGAGTTAGCTACTGATGCTTACACATTATTTAATAAACTAGAAATTAGTGTTCCCATAATTCAATTCTTGAGAGGAAATCCTAAATACTTTAAACTATTAGAGAAACTGTGTAATGACAAGCAAAGGTTTAGGCCTCTTGAGAGAATTCAAGTAAGTGCCAATGTGTCATCCTTATTTAAAGCTGAACTACCGGTTAAGTGCCAAGATCCTGAATCTTACACTATCCCCTCCACTATAGGAAAGGTTCACATTAAAGGAGCATTGTTAGATTTAGTAGCTGCTCTAAACATCATGCCTTGGTCAGTTTATTTAGCTTTAGGGATAAATGGCATCAAAGACACAAGTGTAGTACTCTAACTAGTAGATAGCTCTATCAGGTATCCCAAGGGAATCATACAACACATTCTAGTTCAAGCCAAGGATTTAGTGTTCCCTACTGATTTCTATGTTTTGGACATGTCAAATGAACTTGCAAATGAAAGCACTTTGATTTTGGGAAGACCTTTCCTGCAAATTTCAAGACTATCATAGGCTTGAAATACAACTGTATAACAATAGAAGTAGGGGATCATGTTATGACTTTTAATATGAATGAAGCCATGCGTTTCCCCTTTGATAATTCTGCATTCATGGGTTTAAATGCCATTGATTTAGCTGTTGAGCAAGCAAGGGATGAATATGAGCTGCATATGCATGATAGTTATGACATGTGTTCACCTAAATTGATTGATTCTTTTACTATACCATCACATGAATCTTATGAGATTGACTCATCTTTGAGTGCTTATGATAAATACTTCAAATGCCTCTCTTATGTTTATTCATTTTCTAATTCTTGTGGTGATGAGGTGCCATGCATTCATTCCCTAGAAATTGATAGCATGCTTTCTATTTCTCAAGATTTTTCTTTTCCATCAAGTTTTGATTCCATTTCTGCTTTTACAAGTGATGTTGTCCTTGGAAAGGGTTTGTTAGCTAATGATGCAGGTATTCAAGATATGGCCAGTGCTGAGAGTGGAGCAAAATCTAAGGATTTGAGCCTCTATGACATGAGGTCACGACCTGAGGATTTTTAGGTCATGACTTTAACCCAAGCATGCCAAGAGGGTGGCCTCTGTGAAGTGAGGTCATGACCTGGAGATGTGAGGTCGTGACCTAAGTCTCCTGTTTCACCTCCTGAACTTCAGACTTCAATTGCTTCACCACCTCATGTCCTGAAGACTTTGGTTAAAGGGCTAACACTCTCTGACTCAATTGCTACTCATACACATTCCAAGATTACACCCTATACCTTATGATTTTTGAATAATCTAATCTCTAATAATGATGTAGGTATGGAGTTGAACTAACCTAAGGTTGTTGCTGCTGTAAACCAACTCGAGCTTGGTGCAACATCTGATAGGACTGAAGCAAGCATTATGGATCCAAGTGAAAATGGAAAGTGCATATCACAAGAGTCTAAAAGCGGAGTTTCTCTAACTCTACTAATATTCTACTCTAATTCCCTCTATTGTTCAACCCCTGACTTTAAAACCGAAAGATTTACCTCCCAACCTCAAATATACTTATCTTGAACCTGAGAATAAACTGCCTGCCATTATCTCTAGTTCTTTAACTGAATATGAAGAGACTAGTTTTATGGGAGTCCTTAGAAGGAATAGGAGAGCTTTGGGTTGGTAACTAACTGACATTAAGGGAATTGACTCTACTGTGTGCACCCATAGAATTTTACTAACTGAAGATTCCAAGCCAATTAAACAAAGCCAAAGGAGGTTGAATCCTCTAATTTTTGATGTGGTTAGGAAAGAAGTAGACAAACTTTTGAGAGCTGGAATCATATACGCTATTTCTGATAGCGAATGAGTCTCACTAGTACAATTCGTGCCAAAGAAGAGTGGGATCACAGTAGTCAAAAATGAGAATGATGAACTCATCTTAACTAGGGTGTAAAACTCATAGAGAGTTTGTATTGATTATAGGAAGCTGAATGATTCCACTAGGAAAAACCATTTTCCCTTACCCTTTATTGATCAAATGCTTGAACAGTTAGCAAGGAAGAGTCATTATTGTTTCTTCCATGGATACTCTGGATATTTCCAAATTCCTATAGACCCTAGAGACCAAGACTAGACTACCTTCACTTGTTTATTTGGAACCTATGCTTACAAAAGGATGCCTTTTGGTCTTTGCAATGCCCCTGGCACATTCCAACACTGTATGCTATCTATTTTTGCTGAATTTTTTGAAAAATGCATGGATGTGTTCATGGATGATTTTACTGTATGTGGGAATTCTTTTGAAGATTGCTTGAAAAGTCTCGACCAAATCTTAGCACGATGCATTGAGAAAAAGCTGGTTTTGAATTATGAAAAATGCCATTTCATTGTTAACCAAGGCATCGTGCTATGTCATTTAATCTCTGAAAAAGGAATTGAGGTGGATGAAGCCAAGGTAGAGATGATATCTTCTTTACCCTATCCTACCAACTTTAAAGAGTTGAGGTCCTTTTTAGGACATGTAGGGTTCTACCTCTTTCCAAACTGCTGCAAGAAGACGTTGATTTTCACTTTGACCATACATGTGAGCTTGGTTTTGATGAATTGATAAATAGGTTAGTTACTCTTCCTATTTTGACCTCTGCCAACTGGGATTTGCCTTTCAAAATTTCTTGTGATGCTTCGAAATTGAGTGCGGGGGTAATGTTGGGTCAAAAGGAGAATTCTGTTTCTAAAGTGATTGCTTATGCCTTTAAAAATCTAGATGCAGCTCAGAAAAACTATACCACTACTGAGAAGGAATTGTTTGCAATTGTTTTTGCACTCGATAAGGTCAGACCATACCTAATAAATTCCAAAGTGGTTGTGTTTACAGATCACGCAGTAGTGAAATACCTCTTCCACAAACCTCAATTGAAGCCGAGGCTCTTGAGATGGATGTTATTGCTTCAAGAAGTTGACGTGGAAGTGAGAGACAGAGCGGGAAATGTCAACCATGTGGCTGACCATCTGAGCAGGCTACCTTTAGAAACCAAGGGAGTACTCAATTCTAATATTATCTGTGATTCATTCTCTGACCAATCTCTATGTGCATTGTCTGTTTCTCAACCATGATTTGCTCACTTAGTTAACTATATTGCTACTGGTCTAATCCCTTCTCATTGGACCACCTTTTAGGCTTAAAAGCTTAGGAGCAAAGCTTCCTATTGTATTTGGGATCCACCGAACTTATGGAGATTATGTTCTGACCAAGCGATTAGACAGTGCATTCTGAAAGTAGAGGCTCAAGCTATTCTGGAGCTCGCCAAGATGCCTTATGTGGGGGGCACTTTAGTGCTAGAAAAACAGCTATGAAGGTTTTAAATGTAGGATTTTACTGGCCCACCCTGTTTAGAGACGCATTTACTTTTTGTAAGACATGTGATAAATGCCAACGGTTTGGGGGGGTTAGTAGAAGGAACGAAATGCCACAACAACCTATCTTGTTCTGAGATCTTTAATGCTTGGGGGATAGACTTTATAGGACCCTTTCCACCTTTTTATGGTTACACCTACGTCCTCCTAGTTGTAGAGATACCTTCTAGGTGGGTAGAAGCCATCCCCACACATAAAGATGATGCACCTATGGTTTCTAAATTTTTGAAGTCCACTATCTTCAGTAGATTTGGAGTACCTAAGGTATTAATCAGTGACCAAGGAACCCACTTCTGTAACAAGTTACTCACTAACTTGTTGGCAAAGTATAAGGTTTCCATAGAATGTCCACCCCCATATCATCCTCAGACAAATAACCTAGCTGAGGTGTCAAATCAAGAGATTAAACACATCCTGGAACGTATTGTCAAGCCCTCTAACATAGACTGGAGCTTGAGACTAGACGATGCACTGTGGGCCTATCATACTGCCTACAAGACCCTAGTTGTTATGTCTTCGTATCGAATCATCTATGATAAGTCCTGTCATATTCTGATGGAGCTGGAGTATTAATCATACTGGGGGTTAAGAGCTGCAATGCCGATTGAGGAAGCTGGCCTGACCTGACTCCTTCAAATTCAAGAACTTAAAGAAATATGGTTAGAAGCCCAAGATAGCTCAGATATCTACAAGCAGAAAACCAAGTTGTCCAAGATGCCAACATCTTGAGAAAGAGAGTTCAAGAGGGTAACAAGGTG
>NW_021632028.1:0-33701 GCF_004799145.2 Neltuma alba | reverse complement strand
AAAGGAGTTCTAAAGAGGTAGAAATGGGAGGGAGCCAAACCATTAAAGTTGGGAAATAGAGAGTGCCTGAGTGATTTAGACCCTAATGTTGTCAAGGAGACTCTTGAGGTAGCAAGAGATTTATGCTGCTCAAGGGTAAATTTGAGGGTAGGCCTCCAGATGGGCTGATGCAAGGTGAGTATAAGGTGTAAGGGGCCTTGGAAACAATGATTGGGTTAGAGGAAGGTCCAGGGGGACTGATGAGTATTGATTGAAGCCATACTTCTTCTTATTTTGGTTGTTTATGGAGCACACAATCTTGATTTGGAATCGCCGTGGGGCAAGAAGTGGAGAATTCAGGAGGAGTTTGAAGCTCTTGTGTGAAAATAAGAGACCTGATATTGTCGGCCTGTTGGAGACTAGGGTGAGTCATATTTAGGCTAAGAGCTTATTCCGGAAGTTGGGTTACAACAATTGCCTAACCATTCCTTGATTGGGATTCTCAGGTGGTATATGGTTGGTTGGAGAAAGAAGTGGTTGATGTACCTGATAGAAGAGAATGAGCAATTATGCATGTTTCCGTTTGCTACGTGGGAGAAGAACCTTGGAAGATAACAGTAGCGTATGTAGTACCAGGGAAAGGGAGAAGAAGCTATTCTGGGAAAATATGTTGAGATTGGCTGAGTCTACCTCTGATCCATGGGTGGTAATGGGAGACTTAAATTATATAAGGGGAGAGGTAGAGAGCAAGGAGGGGCTCCTATCAATCATAAAAGATGTGAACTATTAATGACAAAGTGGATGCTTGTAAACTCTTAGATGTAGGTGCATCGAGGAACAGATTCACTTAGAAGGGCCCCCTAATACCAGGTTACAGCAAAATCTTTAAAAGAATTGATAGAGCCATGTGTAACATGGAATAGAGAGGAAGATTTCAGGAGGCCATAGTTAAGAACTTGGTTCGGTTGCAGTGTTCGGACCATTGTCCTTTACTCCTATGTCTTATTGAAGAAAATAGAGAAAGGAGGGAGAGACCATTTCGTTTTGAAGCAGCTTGGTTACTCCATGAAGACTTTGAGCAGATGTTGCAGAGAAATTGGAGGGGGGAGGGAAATATAAGAAGGAAGTTGAATGAGCTAAGACCATGGCTTAAAACTTGGAATGAAGAGGTCTTCCAAAACATTTTTAGGAGAAAGAAGAGATTGATGACTCGTATCAATGGAATCCAAAGAAAAATAAGTTTAATAGGTAGACCTCTAGAGCATCTATGGAGCCTGGAAAGGAGACTGCAAAGTGAGTTAGAAGAGGTATTGCGACAGGAGGAAGTACTGTGGTACCAAAATCTAGATCCCTATGGATAAATGATAGGACCGCAACATGAGATACTACCACCCAAAGACTGTGAGTCGAAGAAGAAGAATAAGGTAGCAATGCTCAAGAATGAGGAAGGGCATTGGATAGAAGACCAGGGAACACTAAAAACAATGGCAAGAGATTTTTTCGTGAAGCTATTTGAAGAAGAAGGAGACAAAGAAAGTTGGAGGAAGACGGAGGTGACTTTTCCGAATTTGGATGAGAGGGACCTCAGAAATCTCAACAGAGGAGTGATAAGAGAGGAAATCACGCAAGTAGTGTTTTCAATTGGGGCTTTTAAAGCCCCGGGGGAGGATGGGTTTCCAGCTCTCTTCTTTCAGAAGCAGTGGGGCACTATAGGCGAGGAAGTATGCAGCTATATAGAAAGGGTTTGGGAAGGTAAGGAGGATATGAAGGAAGTGAATGGGATGCTGGTAGTGCTAGCACCAAAGATTGAGAGGCCTGAGACTTTAAAACAAACGAGGCCAATAGCACTCTATAATGTGCTCTACAAATGTTTTCCAATAATTTTGGTGAATAGAATAGGGGGTTCCTTAATAAGGTGGTTGCACCTAACCAAGCCAGTTTTGTACCAGGAAGACACATTCAAGAGAACATTATAGTAGCCCAAGAGCTGCTCCATACTATGAAGATGATGAGGGGAAGGAAGAGTTTCTTTGCCATTAAAATTGATTTGGAAAAAGCCTATGACAGAGTAAGGTGGAATTTTATGGAGAAAGTGTTGGAGGAGGTGGGAATTTTGGGAGGGACTCTAGAGCTGTTTATGAAGTGCGTGACCACAGTTTCGACACAGATCGTGTGGAATGGTGAGAAAACTGATAAATTCTGGCCAACAAGGGGAATAAGACAGGGGGACCCCCTATCTCCCTATTTGTTTGTTCTTGCTATGGAAAAACTCACGCATATCATTCAAGGAGCTAAAAGAAGGGGAGAATGGAGCACAATAAGGTTAGGGAGATCTGGACTAGAGATAACCCATCTAATGTTTGCTGATGATCTAGTGATATTCGGGGAGGCAACAGTAAAGCAAATGAAGAAAACTCTAGATGGTTTAGAAGAGTTCTGTGTTATGTCAAGTCAAAAGGTAAACAAAGGGAAATCTGCCATATATTTTTCTAAAAATGTGGGGACTGAGCTAAGAGGAAGATTGAGAGACTTATCGGGGTTTACCATGACTGATGATTTGGGAGTCTATTTAGGTATACCCTTGGAATATGGGAAAAGTAAGAGTAGAAGTTTTAACTACATGGTGAAAAGAGTGAAGCGGAGACTAGCTGGCTGGAAGATGAATTGTTTAAGTTTGGTAGGGAGAACCACTTTGGCTAAAGCGGTGATAAGTTCTATACCAATCTACCCTATGATGGTGTCTCTTCTACCTAAGGAACTTTTGAATGAAATTAAGAAGTACTAGAGAGCGTTTATTTGGGGCCATGATCCAGAGAACAGAATGATGCATCTAGTTAATGGGGAATAAGTCTAAAAGCCAAGAGAAAATGGAGGCTTGGGGGTTCTTAGTCTAAGGGAGATGAATGAGGCATGCTTACTAAAACTTGCGTAGGTGTTAAGGTGTGGAGAAGCGGGATTATGGGGAGAGGTTGTCAAACACAAGTACAATAAAGGGGAGGAGCTCACTTCAATCCTAAGAATACCGAACAATGCTTCAAACCTCTGGCGGGACATTGCAGAGGTTTGGGATCATACTAGCAAGTTCTCTTGGAAGGGACTTATTGATGGCAAGACGACTTCCTTCTGGGATGAAAACTGGATCAGTGACAATGTTTGCCTCAGTAACTTTGTGAAAGGGGGGTTAACGGAAGAAATAAAGAATTGGAGTGTCACTAATGTTGTGGACGGTGAGGGACGATGGAGTTGGGAAAGAATAAGGGGAGCTGTGACTAAGGAAGGATGTCAGTTGATTAAAGCTGTAATACCTCCTACTGGTGTAGGGAAAGATAGGATACTATGGAAGGGGGTAAGGAGGGAGGCTATTCAGTCAAGAGTGGATATCGTGCTCTAAGGGGACCGAAACTTGGGGAGAGGGAAGATCTATGGAATTCTATATGGAGATGGCAGGGGCCTGAGAGAATTCGCTATTTCTTTTGGTTAGCAGCTAAGGACAGATTGCATACCAAGGCTCTCAGATTCAGTAGATGGGGGCTAGTGGAAGTTGTGAAGAGTGTGGAAGACTTGAAACTACAATACGTGTTCTTAGGGATTGCGTGCAGGTGAAAGAGGTATGGAACAACACATGCAAAACAGTCCAACAATATTTTTACACAGAAGCACTCTCAAGATGGCTCAGAATTAACCTTATTGATCAGAGAAGGGCTAAAGGCATACCATGGGCAGTGACCTTTCGTGTCACATGTTGGAATCTGTAGAGAAGTAGGAATGATAAGATTTTCAACAGGAAGACAAAGCACCCGACCGAACTGATCATGAAGAGTCGGGCTCTAGCTGTTGAGTGTATGCAGGCAAAAACCAAAGATAACCTGCGAAAGAATGAATGCGCCGGTAAGACTGTGAAATGGTGCAAACCTAATAAAGATTGGGTGAAACTTAACTCTGATGGTTCCTATCTTGGGGACCCTGGAGTAGTAGCCTATTGGGGGCTAATCAGAAATAGTGATGGAAAATGGATTAGTGGTTACCCTAAAAAAATTGGAATTTGCAGTATGGAAAATGCGGAGTTATGGGGGCTAGTAGAAGGACTGAACTTGGCTTGGAATATAGGGTTTAGAAAGGTAGAAGTGGAATCTGACTCAGAGATTATAGTAAAATGGGCGAAAGGCAAGAGCTTGGAAGATGGCTTTCAGAGTGGTTTGAAAAGGAAAGCTTGGGAGATGATTGATAGGAGATGGGAGTTGAAGATCACAGCGATCTCAAGAAAGATGAATGGTTGTGCAGATAGTCTGGCAAAAATACGCCTTCGAATGGAGAGAGATTTTCAAATCTGTGACACACCACCGTTAACTTTGAGGATGAGGTTGGAAATGAAGGCGTCTGAAGCTAGAAGTGAAAGTGAATCTAAACATGTTGGTGAAGGTTAGGTTCCATAAGTTGTGTTTTTTAGGTTGCTTTGGGCTTTGGGCCCTGTTTGTCTACCAAAAAAAAATTGTCCCATCTTCAAGAACCTTCGTTGGGAAGAGGGATCAAACAACTTAAGCTAAACTCCATCAAGTAATTGGCACAGATTGGCCACTTAGTAGAAAGAGCAATTAAAATTGCTGTATAGGATGTCTTTGTTTTTTCTCCATTGAAAAGGAGTTAATTCATACACTTGATGACGACAATTATACTGAACCCATAAATTTTAGCTAGTGTGTCATGAGGGATTTTCTCCCTTATAAAAAAAGTATGAAAGATGATGTTAAAATGCTTATAAATTACTCCACCTGTCCTTAATATAAGACTCATTTAACTAATTTGATCATATTTAGAAAGTTAGGTAAGTTAGTTAATTATAAGAAAAGTGACACATTTTTCCTAAAATACCATAATTATCTTTCTTAATACCCCCTCTCCCTCTTCTACTTGATTATGATTGAGGGAGTATCCATAGGGGTAATTTAGAGAAAATTGATAAATATGAGAAATGAGTCTTATATTTAGGACCAAAACCAGCTCAAGAATTAGGTCCTATATTAAAGACCGGAGGAGTATTTTTTATTTATAGCTTTTTGGGAATAACATTGCTATGGTTGTTTGCAGCAAAAAAATCTCATTAGCGAGGTGGATAAAAAAACTAGCTAAATAATCATTAGTTTTAAAGTAAGGTTATACTTGATATCAATATCATCAATTTAAGTATCAATCAATATCAACATCAACATATACTAAACAATTATTCCCCTTAAGCCACACCACAAGATGGCCAATCTATGACTACAGTCTCAAATCTCAATTCATTATTTATAGGGTTTTGGCAGCTTCAAATTGAACAAAAGCAGGCTTCATATTAGATACAGAGCCATTTTGCAACTAACCTGTTTCTCCTTCATTTAAATCTTGGCTCTACATATCGTGTACAATGTTAAGAGGTTTAGAATCAAGTATATTGTATTTGGGCTTGCACTGGGCCTGCGGTAGGTAGTCTTAGGCCCTGTTGTGTATAAATAGTGGTAACAGGGTCCATCCTGTGTGTGTTGTATTTCTCGACCATGTGGCCTTCATTAGTAATACAAGTATTATTCAGTTTCTCTAGTTCTTTACATGGTATCTAGCAGCCAGGTTGGTTTGTTTAGGCTCACAAGAATTGAAGTCCTGATAGTTTGGTTAACTGGTTGAAGCCCAGTGTATACAACGACGTCGTTGTGAACTTGTCATCTCTATCCGGCTTCATTGGAAGCCCTAGTTCTCGATTGATCTCACTCACCAAACCCTTCTTGAATTTTCTTTTTTTTTTATCACCGAAGATTTTTTTGCATCTATCATCGTCCACATCTTCGGCGACGGTCATTAGTAAAGAATTCTTCTTGTAATTTCTGTTCTTGTACCCTCTTCTTTCTGCAAGTCGTCTATTGTTTTCTCCCTTTCCTTTTTTTTTTTATCTTCATTTGACATGGGCAAGGAAGATAGTATGGCATCAAGCACCCATATTGTTGTGGATTTTAGCCATTCTCTATATCTCCATTCATCAGACACTCAGTCAGCCACGTTGGTATCCCAAGTATTGTGAGGAGCTGAAAATTATGAGATTTAGAGCCAGTCAATCAAGCTTGCCCTGCTAGCTAAGAACAAAATGGGAATTATTGATGGCATATGTACCAGAGAAGATCAAGATCCTAACCTCTGTGATCTCTAGGATAGATGTGATGCGATTATTCTATCCTGGCATATTAATTCGATGGACAAGTAGATAGCTATAAGCATTATGTTTTCAAACAGCTCTAGGCTCGTGTAGCTTGATTTGAAGGATCGATTTCATAAAGCTGATGGTACACGCATATTCGCTCTGCACAAGATGATTAACTCCATCATCCAAGGCACTATGAGTGTCTCAGAATACTACACTAAACTTAAAGATCTCTAGGACGAGTTTAATGCCATCATGCCTCTCCCCACATGCAAATGTGACACTACGCAGCAATATACCAAGATTATTCAACAATAAAGATTATTTCAGTTCTTAACTGGCTTGAATGATAATTTCCATCAAGCTCGAACGCAAATTTTGCTTCAATCACCACTACCCACAGTCAACCAAGCGTATTCTATGATCTGTCAAGATGAGTCACAACAATATATCTCATCATGCACTAATAACCCACTATATGACAATGGGACTATGGCTGCTTGTGGTGGAAGGCAAGGAAGGGGTTGTGGACGAGGACGCGGTAGATCATCTAAAGAATGCTTGCATTGTCACAGAAAGGGCCACAAGAGAGAAAACTGCTATGAATTGGTTGGTTTTCCCACCAATCTTCGAGGGAAACATGTTCAAACCACCAATACCAGTCATATTAGTAATGTTTCATCCTTACCCTCTCCTTCACCAAGTTAGATACCCCTTACTCAAGAGCAGTATGATAAGATATTGAAGCTCCTATGAAAGGAACAGGATGATATTATAGTAGGCACAACTGATTATTTGGAAGAAACCATCTCAAGTATGATCCTAACTGTCCCTAGATCATTCTGTGAATCAAACTGGATTCTTGACTCAGCTGCCACATGCCATGTTATAAATAGTTTGAGTGTGTTTGCCACAGTAGACAAATATACAGGACCCATTAGAGTAATTAAGACGCCCAGTAGTGATAGAATGTTAATAACTTATGTAGGTACAGTTAAAATTTTTAACAACATTGTTTTGACAGATGTTTACTATGCTGTTGGTTGTTGTTATAACCTAATTTCAATATCTAAATTAACAGCCAGCAAGGAATTCGTGGCTTTCTTTTACTCTGATTATTATACATTGCAGGAAATCTCAACTGGGAGAACAAGGAGAAATGGTAGACTCTAGGGGGTTCTTTATCTCATAGAATGAATTAACAACATGGATAATGTGTTGCATGTTTCAACTAAACAGACTACTTGGCATAACAGATTAGGTTATGTCCTTATGAATAATCTTTGACATTTTGAATTGATTAGGAAAGAAGTTCCTGTTTTTACTGATAAAAGGTGTATTGTTTGTTCACGTGTTAAGCAGACCCGTTTACCTTTTCCCTCTAGTAATTCTGTTACACATAGTTGCTTTAAATTAATTCATGTGGATGTTTGGGGACCCTACAGGGTTCCCAGTTATAAAGGATATTGCTATTTCTTGACTATTGTATATGATTTCTCTTGGTATACCTAGACTTTTCTCATGATTAATGAAAATGAAGCTCTTTATCATCTCAAGAATTTTATGATTTATGTTGCCAATCAGTTTTCTTCTACTGTAAAGAAAATTAGAACAAATAACGGTTTAGAATTTGTTAATACAAAATTGAAAACCTATCTTACTAGCAAGGGTATAATTCATGAAACCTAATACCCCTATACACTGCAACAAAATGGGGTTGTAGAAAGAAAACATCCTCACCTATTAGAAGTTGCTAGGAGTCTTATGTTTCAGTCACATGTTCCCTTAAAATTTTGGGGGGATGCCATTTGCACAACCACTTTCTTGATCAATAGGACACCCTCCTTTGTTTTAGGACATAAAACCCTATATGAATTTCTGTATAATCACCCTCTAGATCTGTCATTTTTTAGAGTTTTTGGCTGTTTAGCCTTTGCTACAGTTTTGCAAACCCATGATAAATTTCAAAGTCGTTCTACTCCATGTGTTTTTCTTGGGTACCCCAATAATCAAAAGGGCTATTTACTGTATAACATTCAGTCTCAAACTCTTCATGTTAGTAGATATGTCACCTTTGAGCAATCTAGATTCTACTTTAAAGATGTAGCCGGTCCCAATCAAGGGGGAGATAACAGCCAACAAATGATTGATCCCTCTAGCAATGATAGTGGGATCTATGAGACTGACCTAGCACCTCCACCTTTACTTAAAGAAAATAGCAGTCATGAACAATAGATGAAAAATACTGGAGATCCAGTAACGGTCGAGGTCCCCCAATATTCTAGGAGAATAGTTCAAGAAAGAAAGAAACCCACCTAGATGAAAGATTATGTATGTCATGCTGACACTACTTTTAGATCATTAGTAGGCTATGCTTGCATTATGGATAATGATCACACACCAACAACAAATAAAAGAATGGTAAGGTACCCGATGCGATCTTGTTTATCTTATTCTCATATATCACAAGACTATAAATATATATTGTCTAGTCTTGACAGCATTGTAAAACCAACTAGTTTTGAGTAAGCAGCCAAGGACCCTAGATGGGTTGATGCGATAAAAGCAGAAATAAAGGCTTTGGAGGATAATAGGACCTGGAAAATCATGGAGCTACCCAAAGGAAAGAGACCCATTGGTTCTAAGTAGGTCTACAAGGTAAAGTATAATGCAGGAGGTGAGATAGATAGATTTAAGGCAAGATTGATAGCCAAGGGGTATAGTCAACAAGAAGAGGTTGACTATTTTGAGACCTTTTCTCCTATAGTGAAAATGGTTACCATAAGGATTGTCCTTAATATTGCTGTAATGAATGCCTAGTTTGTCCCAAATCGATGTTCACATGCTTTTCTTTGAGGTGATTTAAAGGAAGAGGTATACATGAGAGTTCCACAAGGGTTTAGTCAGTATAGAAACAACAAAGTTTGCAAATTGACCAAATCCTTGTATGGTTTAAAGCAAGCATCTGGATAATGGAATGCTAAGCTTAGTGAGGCTCTTATTCAATGTGGTTTTAGGCAGAGTTTGTATGATTATTCACTGTTTATAAGGCAAATTGAGTTTGAAATGACTATGATTCTAGTTTATGTGGATGACCTAGTTATTACAGTAAATCAGACTGAAAAGATTAATGAGGTAAAGAATTTTTTACATAAGAGATTCAATATTAAAGACCTAGGTCAGCTCAAATATTTTTTAGGAATAGAAGTGGCTAGGTCAAAACATGGAATTATACTTAATCAAAGGAAGTATACTCTAGATATTTTGACTAACACAGGTTTGACTACAGCAAAGCCTCTTAGCATACCTCTTAAGCAGAATGTGAGACTTAGCAACAAACCGAAAAGTGAGAAAGAAGACCCTCTAATGTCTAACCCAAGCTCATACAAACGATTGATAAGTAAATTATCATATCTCACTGTGACTAAGCCTAATATAAGCTTTGCTGTGTAGGCACTTAGCCAATTCATGAATGAATGCTTCGAGGAGGTTGCATTATAGGGTAGCAATGAGAGTAGTCAGATATCTCAAGGGCTGTCTAGGACTTAGGATCAGACGTGCAGCAAATCAGGATGCTCAGCTAGAATGTTATGTAGATGTAGATTAGGGAACGTGTCCAGATACTAGAAGGTCTGTAATTAGATATGTAGTCAAATTTGGAGGATCACCAATATCCTGGAAGTCAAAGAAGCAGAACACACTCTCTAAATCATCCATAGAGGTAGAATATAGAGCATTGAGTAGTGCTATTTTAGAGGTTGTGTGGGTTAAGAAACTGCTGAAGATCTTGGAGTTACCAACTTAAAGTTAGTGTAATTATTTTGTGACAGTAAATCTGCAATTTGTATAGCAAATAATCCTGTGTATCATGAAAGGACTAAACATATAGAAATAGATTGTCACTTTGTTAGGGAGAAACTATAACAGGAGTCATAAGTCTTGAGCATGTAAGGAGTAAGGAACAACAGGGTGACATATTCATTGAGGGATTAGGCAAACAAGATCATGACAGGATCTTGAGCAAGTTAGGGGCTGTGAATCTCTATGCACCCCAAACTTGAGGGGGAGTGTTAAGAGGCTTAGAATCAAGTTTATTGTACATGGGCTTATATTGGGCCAGCGGTAGGTAGTCCTAGGGTTGTGTATAAATAGTGGCAACAGGGTCTATCCTGTGTGTGTTGTATTTCTAGGCCATGTGGCCTTCATTAGTAATACAAGTATTATTTAGTTTCTCTGGTTCTTTGCATATAAATAACTTTATTATACATTATAGACCAAGCCATCTTCCTAAACAATGTGGTCATTTGGCTCTAACATGACAAATGTTATGCAAGCTGAATCTTTTCTCACGTCAAGCTTTCACAAGAGCAAAAGAGGTTAAATATGTAAGGTCCAATTAATGGTAATAATTATGGAATGCTTCAATTATTTATACAATTAATTTTAACTCAAATGTGACTTGGGGATACCCTTGTTTAACCTAAAAAAATATTCTTAGATATTTCAGGATTTTAGCAGTGATAGATGATGTGTTTATCTAGGCTTTCACAAAAAGGATAGATTTGACCAATTAAAATGTGTTGGGATAAAACTTAATCCACCCTTGGTGGATTAGGCCTAACCCAAAAGGCTTGGGATCCAGTTGTAGTTTATCAAAAGATTAGGATAGATATTAGTAAAATACCTAATCTTCAATTTGAATTTTGGTAGGAATGGTTATTGAGAGTGGGAGTACGGTTACTTCAATAAATACGCACGATTAGAAATTTCAGAATACTGACTACTCCTCCTCCTCTCTAAAAAACCTCTCTCCAGAACTCTTCCTCTTTATGCATTTACAGTAAACCAAAAGTCAGTATCCTTACTAGTTAACAGACTTCGTATAGGCAAAAAACATATCGAAAATCATCTTCAGGTACGTCCAAAACCCAATAATGGTATCGGAGCATCATTTTTTTTGCAGCCTATGTTTATTTTTTTTCTATTATATTTTTTTTCTTGAGTTATAGTTTGGATGAGATTTGCTTCAAAATATATTATACAAATCTTGTATTTTACTTTTAGTATAATTATTTCCCATGACTTATATTTTTGAGTAAAAATACTGTATTATTTGCTGTCTCTATAAATCTCATAATATGTAAAAATTGTTTTTGGTGTTTTTTGTTTTCAAATTTGGGTCTTTTTAAAATCAAGTTTTTAGGCCCTAAAACCTCTTCTATTGTGTAGAGGATGAAAAAAATGAAGAAAACGATATATAGAAAGAAAAATTTGGATATCGGATGGCAGAATTATGGAAGAAAGAAGTTTTTGGGTATGGTGAGTCTGTTAGACCCTATCCATTTCACCAAATCGAGTCAAAATGACCCGGCTAGAGGTTGAAGATGACCTCTAGGCTGGAGGTGTCTCCCTCCTCTATTAAAAAATTTTTTTTTTGCAAGCCTAAATAAAAAAATTCGATTGGCCTATAATAAAAAAAAAGTTGTTTGTGCCCATTAATGTTTTTTTCCACAAGTCCAAACCAAAAAAAGAGGAAGGCCCAATAATGTTCCGACCTAAAAAAACTTTAAAAAAAAGAAAAGAAAGGGCCAGAACTACCACATGGCAGGTCTATTTACCATGTGGCCAC
The DNA here is from genome assembly GCF_004799145.2 of Neltuma alba. Taxonomy (NCBI): domain Eukaryota; kingdom Viridiplantae; phylum Streptophyta; class Magnoliopsida; order Fabales; family Fabaceae; genus Neltuma; species Neltuma alba. The sequence goes on along the minus strand of NW_021632028.1, from coordinate 21,924 downwards.
CACCATCTGAAAGGTGGTGGTACGTGGAGGCTGCCGGTGATACGTGATCTTCATACACCGATGGTGAGAGTAGGCTTTTAAAATTTTTTCTATTTTTTTAGGATTTGTTCTTCTTAGGCGCATGTAGGCGCGTAGAGCCTCTGTTTAAAGTGTGGTTTGTCTAAAAATCCCTAAATTCATGAGCTTGATTATAATATATATAATTTGCCTATTTTGAAGGGCAATTCGAGATTGTTTTTTTAGTTTTATAGTGTTTTTTTTATTGATTTTGTTTTTAAAAAATTCTTAAAATTATTTTTATTGATTTTGTTTTTTATTTTTTTATTTTAGGTAAAAATGAAGTAAAAGGTTTCTTCAGACCTAAAACTTATGGTTCGTTTAGCATAGAATACATGAATGATGAGCTTCCGCAAAATAAACCGTTAAGTGAAGGCTCTGAAAAAGAGCTAGAGATGAACCCTAAAGAGGACCTAGAGCTGGATCCTAAATAGGATTTAGAAATAAACCCTGAGGTGAATCTCAAGGAGGATTTGGGGATGGACCTTGAGGAAGATCCAAAAATAGACATTAATGAGGATCCAGAGATAGATTCGAAGGAAGACCCTGAGGAAGATGATCTTCTTAAGAATGGTCTCGTGGAACCTTTGCAGGATGTCCAAGGACTTTATACAGATTCTAGACCAAAGTCAAAAGCTTCCTATCCTTATGGACCTCTTGAAGAGGATGAAGAAGTAAATCAATTATTCAACCCTACTCTGGGAAGAAGGATAGCAAAGCATGATGCAAGAAGTATCAAAATTGTCTGAGACATAATAAATAGAGTTCTTAAAGGATATGTTATAAGCAAGTACAACTTTGAAAGCATTAACTTCTAGACTAATTTCATGATGATGTTTCATGAAGAGGTTAAAGCTATAAAGAAATGGGAACTAAAGGATACTTGGGTATGGGCTGTAAATATAATGATTGAGAGTCACATCAAATCACCCAAGCTTAGAAAGACTCTTATAGATTTTTGTACAAACATTTGAGTTTCTCACGATGTTTTTTATTTTATAGTTTCTTTAAGGAAAGACAACGTTCTTTGTAATGCTCTCAATGTTCTGATTTGACTTATATATAGATTTGTCTAATGTTTTTGGAATTTATTGATATGTCTTTCTTGAGTAGGAGCTTTTAGGAGATAAGTCTTCTAAAAGTTATATGTTTATAATAAAGTGCTTATATTTAAAATTCTTAAAAGAATCTAATGACAATGTTAGATTAATGCTCCTGATCATAGACCTAGTGTTGTCATTATTTACCTATCAAGAATAGTATAAGTACAAGACATTGCATACTGTGTTGATACTATATAATTATTTAAATGTCCTTCAATTTTTTAGTTCTCGTATAGGGAATAGTCTTTTTAATATGGAAAAGCTTTGTCACAAAATTGAAAATGGCAACCAAAAACATCATAGCTGAACTGAATAAGGGCAAAAAACTTAACAGGGACAACTGAGATATCTCGTACTGAAAAGTGCAATACATTTTAGAGGAATAAGAGGCTTGAAAGCCCTTAGCTGTCCTGATAAAGGACCTAAACTTAGGAATATGGCTCAATATCGAAGAGATCATGAACTCTTCCAAGCCTGAAAGAAGAAAAACAGCATTACTAGAATCACTCTATTGAGCACCGTGGCTAACGATCTCATATGTGAGCTCAAAAAGTTTGATACTGCTCAAGCCATGTGGACAACCCTAAAAGACAAGTTCAGTGGGATCTCCACAACTAAGCTTAGAAGGTTAACGATTAAGTTCAATACCTATAAGCTTAAGGTGAACACTCGCGTGAAGTAGCACCTAAGGGAGATGTCCAACATGATAAGGGAACTGAAAGAAGCTAGGTATACCTTAATTGATGAACAGCAAGTTCAAGCCATGATAAGGTCACTTCCTTCTAGTTGGGAACACATGAAAGTTAACCTCACCCATAATGAGAATATTTTCACTTTTAATGATGTGGCTAAACATCTTGAACTGGAAGATGAATGCTTGGAGGCATATAAATCCTTTAGCCAAGCCTATTATACTGAGGGTGCATGTCCTTCTAATATAAAACTCGATTCTAAGAAGGGCAAGAAGTTTCACAAGAAGGGAAAGACAGGTGACTCCAAATTCAAAAAGAATAAGAAACAGTTCAAAAGGAAAGGCAACAAGGGAGGGAAGAAGAAGAAACTTGACTTGAAGAAGGTCAAATGTTATACCTGCCAGAAGATGGGCCATTTCACACTGGCTTACACCGAGTGAAATAAACAACTAGCTAAAAAAGCAACTAGAAAACCCTTTAATAATGGAACTAGAGCTGAGAGTACATTGCCATTAATTCACTTTGATATATGTGGTCCTATGGGTGTGAGGGCAAGGCATGGAGCATGGTATTTTATTACCTTTATTGATGACTATTCACGATATGGTCATGTCTATTTGATCTCACATAAGTCTAAAGCTCTTGAGTGCTTTAGACAATATATGAATGAAGTAGAGAATCAAATGGACAATAAAATTAAAGTATTATGAACTAATCGAGGTCATAAATACTTGTTTGATCAATTCAAAGAGCTATGTGAAGAGAAAGGAATAATAAGACAATTAACAATTCCTGGCACTCCACACTAAAATGGAGTTGCTGAAGAAATAGAACACTCTTAGACATGGTTAGATCAATGATGGCTCAAGTGAACTTCCCAATTTCATTTTGAGGTAATGCTCTATTGACAGCTACTTTTATACTAAACTGTGCGTCCTCAAAATCAGTTAGTTCCATGCCTTATGAGTTGTAGACAAAATACAAACCAGATCTTAGTATCCTAAGACCATAGGGGTTAGTTATGTACATCCACAACTATTCTCACAAATATGGGAAATTGGGTCTAAGAGGAAAGAAATATATCTTCATAGGATACTCAGAACAATCAAAAGAATATGCTTTCATTGGTAAAAATAAAGATGGAACTATTACTGAAGTTGAATCAAAAGATACAACATTACTGAAAAATGAGTTTCCTTACAGAGGAGAAGTAAATCATACTATATCTTTTTATGAGACAAAAGAGCAAGGCGGTATACAAAAAAATAGTGATCCCTAACCGTCTCGATACATTAATATGAGTGGGAGCATGGAAGGGTTAACATAAAGACCAAAATAGAAGGAAAAAAAGACAAACAAACAACTCTCGTAAGATGAAGTGAAAGGGAAGGTGCCCCTAAGAAATGCTTCCCAATTGAAGGTGAAGTGCTCATGGTTACTCTAGAGGGAGACGATGAACCATGTTTTGTGCAAGAGGCCTTATCAGGTTCTATTAGTTAGGAGTGGAAGAAAGTAATAGAAGAAGAAATGGATTTAATGAAAAAGAACCAGGTTTGGGAATTGGTTAATCTACCGTAAGGATGAAAAGCTATTGGGAACAAATGGGTTCTTAGGATAAAGAGAAAAGTGTATGGATCAATTGATAAGTATAAGGCTCAATCAGTAGCAAAGGGATACACACAACAGAAAGGTATAGATTATGAGGATACCTTCTCACCTGTTATTCATTTCAATTTAATAAGACTTATTCTAGCAACAGTAAATAGTTTGGACTTAGAATTATACCAAATGGATGTAAAAATAGCTCCTAAATGGTGATTTGGATGAAGAAATTTATATGCAATGGCCTGTAGGTTTCATTAAGCAAGGAATGAAAAGCAAAGTCTGTAAACTAAAAAGATCCATTTATGGACTAAAGTAGTCATCTAGACAGTGGTATTTGAGGTTTTACAAAGCCATAACCTCATATGACTTTAAGATGATTGAAGAAGACCATTGTATCTACATAAAGTGATTTGACAAAAATTTTGTGATAGTATCTTTATATGTAGACGATATAATATTGGTTGGAAATAATTTAAATTTAGTAATAGCTATTAAGAAATGACTATCATCGAACTTTGAAATGAAGGATATGGGAGAAGCAAAGTACATTCTTGGAGTTAAAATCCAAAGAGATCGCTCAAAGAGAATCCTTTCTCTTTCACAAGAGAATTATATCAAGAAAATTCTTGAGCAATTCAATATGAAAGATTGCAATCCCTTAGATGCACTAGTAGTTACAGGAGTAACATTGAGTCTTGATATGTATCCCAAAACAAAGTCAGATAAGAAGAAAATACAAAGAGTTTTTTATGCTAGCGCCACTAGTAGTTTAATGTATGTGATGATGTGTAAAAGACTAAATATTTGTTTTGCAGTTAGATTAGTAAGTAGATTTCAAGCTACCCCAGTGAAAGACATTGGAAAGCAGTGAAGAGAATTCTAAGATACTTGAAGGGCACATCAAATTATGTTTTGTGTTACCAAGGAAGCGATCTATGTCTAATCAAATACTTCGATGCTGATTTAGGCAGAGATGGTGATGAGAGAAGATTGAATTCTGGTTGCACCTTCTTACTGAACAATGGCGCTATATGTTAAAGTAGCAAGAAGTAAATGTGCATTGCCTTACATCCAATAGAAGTTGAGTTCGTGGCATGCACTGTGGCAGTTCAAGAGGCAATATAGCTTAAACAGTTTATAGAACATCTTAGATTTGGAAATGAAAGTACAAATCTAGTATTGGTGCATAACCATAACTTATACTAAAGACCCTAAGTATCATAGCAAGACAAAGCACAGATATTAAGTACAATTTTGTAAAAGACAATATAGCATAAAAGATTATCATTGCACAATACATATCAACAAAATGTATGATTGTTGGTCCCTTAACCAAGCCAATATCAAGAGAATTGTATGAGAAACATGTCAAAACGCTTGGCATGTAGAGAATGTAAAATTATAAAACTTATATAACGTGATAATGTTTTTAATGCAATTATTATTTTATTACCATTCTGCACCTGCATAATAGTATACAATATCTAGTATGTCGTATAGGCTTATAAAAGTTGTCTCTATCACACAGTAGAGAAGAAACATAAAAGTCACCGCGACTAAAGTATAAGTGTAGCTAGTCAAGATGAGATCCAACCAAAAGAACATGGATCGAATCATAGATGCCCATATTCATGGTGCCTGTAACCAGACATTAAATTCCTCATAATTTTTATTAAAAAATTCAATTCCTCTACCAATAATGAACGCCATTTGTTCAACTCTTCCTGATTAGGTCTTCGCCTCCTAGTCCTCCTTCTCAACTCTTGTTTTTTTTCCTGGTCATGTCCTATTTAAGTCTTCTTCTTCTTCAATATCATGTCGTGACATTGCCCATTTTACTGTTTATATCTTTAAAAGCTCTAAGCAGTCCCTTCAAGTTCAATCCTCCTCAGTTGCTGTTCTGCAATTTCCACCCTTCCTCTCCCATCTTCTTAGTCTGTGACGCTAAGCATATTTGCCTGGGTTTCTCAAATCTTGGCTTTCTTCAACCTCATCTCAGATATCAAATAAATCTCAACGTAATAGAAGAAGAGAGGAGATGTAGTTGTGCCTTTGGAAAAGAGAGGATGATTTGGGTTCAAATAAATCAAACCTTGCTTCTTAGATCTAGCCGCTAAGATGAAGAAGAGAGAGGATATGAGTTTGCTGTTTTCCATATACATCTAGTAACAGTAAAGAATAAGAGTGTGTTAATGATGCGGCACAAATAGGTTTTCAGTTTGGGCTGGGCTATTAAACTTTTCAAAATTTTTGCTTTGTTATATTTTTAACTGGACCAACCCAAAAGTCTATATAACCCGGTCTGGTCGACTAGGTTGTGTTCAGGTCAAATGAGACCACGGACTAGTTTTTTAAACCTAGCATTATTTTAGACTAGAGAGTCAACCCAGTCTGGTCGACTAGGTTGGAACCCGATCCAACCCAGTCTTTGTGCACCCCTACTTAGAGTCTAGAGAGTCTCTCTTAGTCTCTCCTACCTCCCATTTTCATTTTCTCATTTCTTGAGTTGCCTTAATGCCCCTTAACCATCGACCACTGCTCCTCTCCTTAATGTTTAGTTTAGAATTTTCACCTTCCCGAGGAGTAATAACATATTCTCATCGCTTTCCCTTTAGTTCATAGAAGATTGAAGCTTTAAGTTCCTTGCTCAGCATCAATCTAAGCTTCAAGTTCATAGAAGATTGAAGCTCAAACGGTTAGTCTTAACTCGCAAACCAAAAAGTCAAAGGTTGAAGCTTCCAGTTAGACAAAACTCGATGTCAACGGTTCATTGCTCGATGGTGCCATTAGTGAGTTTCTATTTCTGAATTCTCCCTCTCCTTCTGTCCCTTACCTGTCGCCATTGTTCCTTCTCAAAAATGAATATTATGCAGAAATTTCTGACTTCTCCCTTTCCCTCTATTCATATTATTTGAATTTAAATTAATTGAGAACTATACTGAACACTGAATAGATGCTTTGCCTCATTATAATGGAACAATATAATCAACTAGATGGTTTAGCCCCAATATCTTAAATATGATTCTCACATCTTCTTAAAGCTATCTTCTTTTTCTAGATGCTTAGTGAAAATAAGTATTCCTTTACAAGGCTATAAGGTTAGCAATTTAATTAAAATTGCCTTAAACACTAGGCTTGAACACAAACATTAATAACTTGTCTATATAAATTTATTTGATAGGCGATTGTTCTTTAATATGTGGAAAGGATTATTGTTTTGTAATAAATTCCAAATAAGGGAGCAAATAATGCAACCAGTCTTTGTGTAATGTTATATTTTTCACACAACAGGTTCTATTTCTATCAATCAAGCTTTGAAGTTCTTTGGCTAAAAAGTTTAATTTCAGGAGTTTGAATTTTTTTTACACTAGTTTTTTAGTGATAATAAGTGTAGCTTCTTTTTGTGTGGAATATTGGTTTGTTATTCATTTTTATGACTTATGATTTATAATGATTGACTTTGGTATCACCTTTGCAATTGTCTTATTGTATATTTCTATCTGTTGAATTTTTTTATTATGACTTATTACTTGCGAAATAGCTTATTATAGTTTTTCCTTGATTACTTCATTTGTTATTTACTTGGATTATGGAAGAAATAAGCAAACACAAAGGTAAGCACTAGCATGGATGATGTGCAAATGGGTAAAGGGGATGCTAATGATATTCAAACTCTTGCCACTATCACATCTTCAACTAGACATAATGCAACAATGCTAATAAACAAGGTGGGAGAAAGACCAAGTCTAACAAAAAAAAGTAGGCAAATATCTAAAGCATGAAAACATTTCACAAGATTGCCACTAACTAAAAATGAAAGGTAAACACTATGCACATTGCAACTATTGTGGGATGGATTATGCAAGCCACACAACTAATTGTGGGACAAAAAAATTGTTGTAGCATTATGAAAAGCGTTCAAAAAATCCAACTAAAGCAAGCAAGCAGTAGTCAACCCTCACAATTAGGTGTGGTAAATCATTAACTCATCAAGTGTATAATGAAAAAGAATGTAGAAAGGCTATTACATGTTTTGTCATAAAGGATGAGATGCCTTTTCAAATTGTTAAAGAAGAGGGTTTTAAGGACATGTTGCAGCAATTTGAACTAAGATTTGAAATCCCCTCACAATGGACTATTGCCAGGGATTGCTACCAGGATATCTTGAAGAAGCCAAAAAATTGAAAAAAATTATTTTAAGTGATCTAAAGTCCTGGTGTCTCTCATCACAGATTGTTAGACTTCAATCCAAAATACCAACCATATGTGTTTACTACTTATTGGATTGATAATGATTTGAATTTACAGAAATAGATTTTGAATTTTTGTGTCATTGACAACCATAAAGAGGATGCAATTGGAGCCCAACTTGAGACATACTTATTGAATTGGGCCATTTATCAAGTTTTTGCAGTCACTATTGACAATGCTTCTTCTAATGATACAACACTTGCTTATTTGAGAAAACATTTAAGGGGTTGCATTACCAAAAAAAAAAAGCAATTTGTAGGGGTTAAAATAAGTGATTTGTAGCAGTTTTAACCGTTACTAGTGACAATTATAATGGTTATAAAAACCACTACAAAAACCACCGATACAAACGGTTTTATAGCAGTTTAATCAAACCGTTACGCGAGAGAGTGAACCGCTACAGATATTTGTCACGGTTGTGTAACCGCTAGTAATGATGTGATGAATGAGATAACTTGAGGCAGTTTGTAGCCGTTAAAAAACCGCTACAAATGTATTTGCAAAGACGGGAAATGAAATTTAAAATTTTGTCGCGATTTATAAAACCGCTACTAATGATAGGAGCAAAATTTTTGTCTAGTGGGAAAACAATTTCAATTTGGCACCAAAATTTGTACGGTTAAATAACCGCTACAAATAGGGAAATTTTCATAAAATGGCGCTTGCCAGTAGGAATTTGCAGTAGTTGACCAACCGCTATAAATGGGAAATTTAAGAACTGCTACAAATGTTACATTGAAATTTTAAAAAAATAAATTTGTCATCAGATTTGCAATTAAATTTTGAAGATAGAATATAAAAAATTAAATATGATTTACATATATAATTGTGAATGACATTTTATTAAATTTTATGTTATATAAGGAAATTTTAGTAACATTTTAAATATTAAATAAAAATTACTCATTAGAAAATCCACAATTTTATAATTATAAAAGTTAAAGCTTTTGAAATGTTATTTATGAAGGAAAGCAATAAATTAGAAAGAGTAGAAGATAAAGGTAAAGAAGTCCTACATAAAAAGGCTGCACGAAGGTTGAAAAGCGCCAACCCCATATGCACGTTCCAACCAGATAATGTTCCAGACCCAGGAAAATCACTAATCGTCCACATTAAGGCTGCATGAAGGTTGAAAAGCTTTTTTTCATATTAATCATAGGTTTCCACACCAGTAGTCCACAACTCAATCAATTCCTATATCAATGGTTGTAAGTAAACGTCTATATAATTTGCAGGTGCTTTCTTGCCAGGAATAATCATGGACAGCAAAAAAGAGCTTGGTTTCATACACATTCAAGGTAGGAGATTGTATAAAATTAACACCATAGGCTATATACTGTAACTGGTATTCATGTTACCAAATGGATTAAAACTATCAGTCGCATAATGAAAGTCGGACTTTTCCAGGATTGGCAGCAAAATCTGGAAACTCTGAGTTGAATGCTTTCCATGCCTTAGAATCTCGTGGATGTCTTAACTTGCCGTCTAGATTTTTGTCAATATCATGCCACTACATATGCTCCGTCATTTTTAATGACATATATATTCTCTATAGCCGCAACTTCAGAGGAAAGTACCTAAGAATTGAAATATGAAAAAATATATTAGTTTATTAATGAAATAATTTTAAAAAAAATGAAGCAAATATATTACTTTACTAATAAAAATAATTTAAAAAACAATAAAGCAAATATATTAGCTAATTAACGATATAATTTTTAAAGAAAATTAAAGCAATTATATTAGTTTATTAATGAAATAATTTTTAAAAAATTAAAGCAAATATTAAAGCAACTACTACCTTAGAATCTTTGCAGGTTTCTTCTTCTTTTTCTCCTTTTGTGTAGGCTTATACCTAGATGTCTTGCACCTTATACAAGTCTCCCTACTTGCATGCTCTCTGTAACATAACATACAATCATTTGGACAGGCATTAATTTTCATGTAGTTCAGGCCAAGCTTGTTAATCATCTTCTTTGCTTCATAAAACAATGATGGGTAATCCGCATGAGGGAATGCATCTGTCAATAATTCCAAGAGCATTGACATTGCCTTGTTTGTGATACCGCATAAGCATTTTATATGATATAGCTTTGCTAAGAATGATAACTTTGAGTACTTTACACACCCATAATATAACGGCTTATCAGCTTCATCCACGAGGTCAAAAAAACTTAGAGTAGCTTTATTCCTTAGGAACTCTGGTTCAGGTCCTTGTACTTGTTCAGTTGATATGTGTTCGTGAACCCCAAATGCATCACGCACAACATCATTGATAGGGTCAGACTCCTTTGCTTTAACTCCCATCCAGGAAATTACAAGAGTTGACTGAGCAATTATATCATATTGTTCACTATGGAAAGACCAAAATGTATAATTTTGTGGGAAAGGTTTCAAAATTAAATGGTCTCTACCAATGTCTTGGGCTGCCACTTGTTGAAATTGCGTTTAGGACATGGACAAAGAAGCTTACCATTTGTGGTTGCATGCACAGAAGCAAATTCTAAGGAGGTTAATCCGACCAAATACCGTTGGGACATACATGGCAACTTGATCCATGTCTTGTCTATGATTTATGCAAGTAAGAATAGGAAAAGATTTCAGAGAAAAGCTCAAATGGAAGTGCAAATGACATTTGAAACGTCTAAGATGGTTAAAAGGGAGAAAAGTAATGGTCGATACTTTGTGGCGGTTAAAAAACCACTCCAAATTGAAATTAATCACTACTAAGACCAACAGTCAAAATTTTGCAGTGGTTAAATAACCACAACAAATCTAGATCGTGGGTAAATTTCAAATTTCAAATTTCAAACTTTGTAGCAGTTGTCTGAACCACTACAAATTCAAAATTTGTAGCAATTAAGGAATTGCTACAAGTTTCAGATGAGGGGGGAAATTTTCATTCGAAATTCAATATTTGTAGGGGTTTTTAAACTGCTACAAAGTTGAACTGCTACTAAACAAAATACATTTCTATTATTGTATAGAATTTTTTATATTCTATGTAAATGTTCTATGTATTTATATATTCTCTATAAATATTCTTTATAAGTTTAATAATTTAATAATTTCTATTTTAATAATTAATTTTTATTTTAATCATTTTGAATTGAATTATATAATATTTTAATTTGCCTATATTAGTCTTAGTATTTATTAATTTCAATTTCAAATTTAATAATTACGTATTAATTTAATTCAGAAATTTAATTCATTTTTAATTTAATCCAATACTAATTAAACTATTTAGAATCGCAAAAAAAAATTAAAATTCAAGTATTAATTACAATAATCCACAAATAAATTAAAGTTTGACTGTTCATGAAAATAGAAAAAAAAATCCTCAAATATCGACCCTTTACGATGACTCCGTAAAATCATCATCCGCATCAGGCTCGTACTGGGGCTGGGGCTGGGCTTGGGGCTGAAGCGGCTACTGCGAAAGATCATCATCCTCATCGTCCACAACTATACCAAGCAGCACTGGAGCAGGAATGCCGGGAGCTACCTTTTGCCAAACAATCTCCATAATCGCATCGGCAGCTTCTATCCACTGTTCATATCTAGCCTGCATCTTGGCCTCATGAGCCTGAAGCCTAGCCTCAACAGTCTGTATCTCCTCACGAAGTTGCTTGACCGATGGCTCTCTCTGACGCCTTGTGCTAGAAAGGGTTTGGTGTGATGCTGCTACTGACTGGGAGGTCCTCGTCTCAAAAGACGCATGACAACCGTGACAGTAAACGACACTTAGTGTGGTGCCAAAACCGAGTCCCCTAACTCGTCTCGGGTGCTTGGGTCTAGTTAAGCCTACTCTGAGTGAGGCGGTGGGGGCCATAGCTGACCCTTGAGACTCTCAGAGTTTTGCAATACTCTAGATCATCATGTCCTACCAAAACCATTTAGTTAATTTAATATTTAAAAAGTAAATTAAATGAAATTAACAAAATATTGACAATAAAAATGTGAATATTAAATTTAAATTAAACACTAAATAAATAATAAAATTGTAATTAAATACTAACAGCAACTTCCTCAGCTTGCTTAGATATACGAGTGTCGTCCCTATACCTATGGAGCTACGGCCACATCTTGCCATAGGTTAGCGTTCGTCCCTTCTCTTTCCGCGTCTTCCTCCCCTATAAAAAACATTTTTATTATTTAAATTCACACACACACATATTTATATATATGTACACATACATATAACTTGATTAAATTTGCAGTATTACTCACAATCTCATTATAGGTCAAAGCAAATATCTTCGAACCAGCCATAAGTTAGATATCTTGATGGCTGCGACTCACAGTGTTCCTTTGAGAAAGACACTACAACAAAAATATAACAAAATTAGTTACCTTGTATGGCAATAACATAACAATAATACAATAAAGTCATACTTTCTGCTCAAGTGTCACCCTAAACTGGACAAATGATGCCTAGTCATTAGTAGGGATGCCATATGGCACATTTGCCTACATCTCCTCTAGGGGTCTCGTCCTGTTGCCTTTCTTTGCATGGTACAAGTGGACCCTCCTATTCTTCCAACCCTTCCCTAACTTCTTTACTACATATGTCTTCGTGTTATCCCTGACAACAAATTTTTTCTATAATTAAATAATAAAATTATGATTTAATTACTAAGAAATCAAATTCATAATTATTTAAAGAAAAATATTTAATTGTAAATTTCAATTACTAATTAATTATACCTTGAACAGCTCCTAAGCATCATTCTTGTTCCTCTGTGGCATTCTCTCCCAGTTTGGCTAGTAGATGGGAAATAACATGTACTGCCCACCCAGATAAGCTAGGTACTGGTTGAACAGATATCCTCCCAGCTTAATCGATTGACTGTGCTCATTCAAAGGAACTACATCCTGTATGTAATGCATGTCCTTCATGTTCAGTCTCCTCATGGACCTATTACCAACTTGATCTGCATAATTAAATTGATAATCAAATAGTATCAATAACATTTAATTATTAATATTAAATAACTTATTTCACTTACCCACAACCTCTACCTCCCAATCGCTCAATCGTCTAAAGCCGGGAAAACGAGCCAAGCCCATCAGGCTGGTTTGTTTAGGCCCAAAAATTATGAGGGCCAGGCTTAAAATTTTTCCCTCAAATAGAAACATGTCCTATAGGGTTAGCCCTGTATGGCCAAGGGTTTAAACGAGCCGGCCTATTTAGGCCCTTTTATAATTTTTTTGTTTTTTTAAAAATTTTTTGTGTAATTCTAATATTATTAATTTTTTATATTGTTAATGATATTTCAAATATTTAGTTATTAGTATCATTTTAAAATTAAATTTCACAGAATGGTTTAATTTATTTAGTTTTAGATAATAATTTGTCCAATTAAATTTTTTAAGAATGGGTTAATTTAGACTTTAATAATAATTTGATTTATATTATATGTGTTGATATTTTTAAACTATATATATATATTTGATAAGAGAGTATTTTTATACTTATATAACTTGTGATTCTATAATTTAAATTAGAAATTTATGAGTTTCAATAGCAACATTTCTCAAACTAAAGTAAAATAATAGCTAACTGCAAAATTTAAAAGTAAAATTTCTATAAAAAAAGAAAAAACTTAATATTTTTGTTATGAAAGAAAAGTATACTTATGAAGAAGAGTAATTGATTATAGTGATAATGAAGTTTCAAAAGATTAATTATAGTGTTTGTTTATTGCATATTTACACTATAGATAAAACTTTTGGATGTTGTTATCTTGTTAATGAATGTTTCAGATGTTCTTGAATGTTGATGGATATTTATATATGATGCTATTTTGTATTCATGACTTAATTTTATTCATATTCATGTCTTTTATTAATAATTTGATTGGTTTATTTTCATTTTTTAAATAAAAATATGAGAAATATGGAAAATAGTATTTTTTTTTTTATTAAACAGGTTGAAAGGCCATGGATCGACCTTAAGCCTGTTAACTTAAGGGTTGGGCCTAACAAATCGAGGTATTTTTGAGAGCCAACCCTTTTAAGCCTGCCAGTCCTGCATGGCGGAGCCAACCTGTATTCTTCCCACCTCTACAACTATCCACCAGGTTGAAGCGGCTGATTTTGCTGCTACTACTACTATTGGTGGTCCTCCTCCTCCTCATCCGAGCCCCGTACCTCTCCCTCCAAATGATCCTCGAATCTGCCCTCATCCCTCTCCAGGTTGAGATTGAAATGCTCATCGATCATGTAATCTTTCATACTAATCATGGGCCCCTCATCCTCCTCTGGCTCCTCAGACGACCCAGGCTGGTCAGGATGCCAGGGGGTCTCGTAGGCTCAACAGGGTCTTTATCGTGTTGACGAACCATGCTATTTAAAACACAAATAATTAATTAAACAATAACAAATACAAAATTGTTTAAATATGACTTTAATAAATTCTAAACATTTTACAATTACCTTTGAAACCATAAATAAAAATTTAAAACATAAAAACCAACTTCAAGTTTCTGAAATTAAATAACATACTACAAAATGTAATTAACATCACTCCAAATGTCTAATAAAATTAATTACTAAATAAACATATTTTATCATTAAACAATTAAAAATAACATGCAAACTAAAAAAAATTGAATGTAATAAGATATATAATCATCACAATTAACTAGTTGAACAATCTAAATCATATATATAACTAATTAAACAAAATACAAAATTTAAAATTGTTTAAATATGAATTTAATAAATTCTAAACATTTTATAACTATCTTTCAAACCATAATTAATAATTAAAAAAACAGTTAATTCAAGTTTCTCGAATTAAATAAAATACTAAAAATTGTAATTAAAATAATATCACTCCTAATGTCTAACAAAATCAATTACTAAATAAATAAATTTTATCATTAAACAATTAAAAATAATATGCAAACTAAAAAAATTTAAAGACAATAAGATACATAATCATCACAATTAACTAATTAAACAATCTAAATCACATATAACTAATTAAAAAAATACAAAATACAAATTTGTTTAAATATAAATTCAATAAATTCTAAACATTTTATAATTATCTTTCAAACCATAATTAATAATTAAAAAAACCACCAAATTCATATTTCTTGAATTAAAAAAAAATTGTAATTAAAATAATATCATTCCTAATGTCTAATAAAATTACTTACTAAATAAATATATTTTATTATTAAATAATTAAAACTAACGTGAAAACTAAAAAATTAAAAACAATACCATATATAATCATGAAGTCAATCAATATCAATGTCAATTAAATCAGCAAACCAAAATAAATATTAAATTAATACAACACTAATTAAATATTTAAATATTGTAACTATTAAACAAATTAACTAATAAATGAACATACATTTGCACCTGGGCAACTAGAACTAGATCTAGAGTTACAGTGGAATTCTAGAAAAATTTCAATAGAACCTCTTCACGTACACTCGCCAAAAGTGAAACAATAAAGGGTTGGCATTTATATAGACATCAACATTTTGAAACGATTTTCCTAAAATCGCTACAAATTTTGAATATTTGTAGTAGTTTCTGACAAATCGCTATAAAATGGTGACACGTGTTATGTCTGCATTGAATAACGTAATACTTTCTCGCTGTTGTTTAAGAAACTTCTACAAATTGCGCCACATTTGCAGCAGTTCATATATAACCGCGACAAATTTGCGCACTTTGTTGTGGTTTAATGTCACTGCTACAAACATTAAAAACGGTAGACCTTTTGCTTTGAGGAATTGCTACAAAGGAACTGCTACAAATAGTTTGTTATGGTTATTATTGTCGAACAACAAGTACAAAATCGCTACAATTATCGTGTGAATCTCTTGCCAATTGGCACGATGATGGCAACAAATTTGTACCAGTTATTTGAAGGTAAAACTGAAACATCTTGTCTTTAACCCCTCAGAATACATATTCTAAGCGTTATGGTTCAAGCAGATCATGACACAAACCCGTGGATTTAAAATTTCAACATAATTACTCGAGTTACTATTTACTGTTTAAGTTCTAGATTACAGGCCCAACTTAAAAAATTTATAACTAATTCCATAAAAATCGTATTGAAATGTTCTCAAATTCTACAGAAAGCTATTTCGTTGGACTTATCCTTGCCTAATTTGTACAGTTTAATCAATAAATATTACCATTCATTTCGTAAAATCTGGAACTTGCAGATTCTATACCTCAATTTTGGAAATTTGTATCTCCTTGTGTACACATCCAATTGAAGTGATCTACCTCTCATTTTAAAGCTTGGGATGTGTGCTATTAGTCTGCCAAATCTCGTAACTTAACTCATTCATTTGATAGGTCAAACTGGAGCTACAAACTCACTGCTCCAGAACCTACGTTTTATCCCTTAACATCTCTTTACTTTAATTCTTTTTATTTTTTGGCATACATATCATGGGCTTACTCTTTTCCATTCATGCTCATACATTTCTATACATGCCATAAGAATTATAATTAAATACATGGCATCATTGGCATCCACAATATAAATTACATAATAGGAGAATTACACATTGAATAATAATATCATTCATTAACATCAATAATTCTCCACTTTCTTCTCCTTGCTTCTCATGCCATTATTGCCCATCATTGATGATTGACCTAAATGGTTGGTTAGGGAGGGGTGAGATTCAGGGGAATCTAGTAGCAAACAATACCATATTAATCATACTAGATGGATGCTAATACACTACACGCAACTTGTTTATTCTCTTGTTAATTAGTGACATATTAGCATGCTTAAAGCTGACTTCTTGATGCATGACCATGGAGACATAATCTCATCATGAATAGCAATTACAGCAGCTAAAACATGTCACAATAACATTTAAATAACATGTACACAACAACACATAAGCATACAACATCAAGCAATGACAATAGGTAAGTTCACTACCTTGCACCTCAAGCTTTCCTCTTCCTTTTCCTTTGACTCCCTTGACTTTCCAATTATGTGGGCATTCGGTTAACATCACTAAATGTCCTCTTGAATGTTCCAAGGTCCTAAACATAGTTATAATGATCACACAATCTATTAGGACCAAGAGACTACATAATATTCAAGACTAGCTTTCTTGAACCTCAACCCTTTCTCTTGGTTTTAGGGTTTTCTTTCTAGCTTTTCTAACATAAATCTTAACATTTTCCATTATTAAGATCCATTTCTTGTCAATTAGAAAAAATTTAGATGGCCTTAGATTCAAGAAGATCAAATCTGAAAATTTTACTTCGCGCTTACTGTTCACACAGAAATTCCAAATTTTTTGCTCAACTTTGAAAATTTATAATTAATTCTAGAAAAATCAAAACTGAGTGGTTCCAAATCTCACTGATAGATCCATAAGTTCTATTTAGAGAAAAAATAGCTTCAGGAACCAATTCTATGCTGAACAGTACCGAAATTGTACGGAATTTGACACTCTTCCAAAGGTTAAACACTGTTTCCAGATTTCAAACCCTAACTTTGAAAAATCACCATAAATCGTACACATATCCAAATGAAGTGTTGTATACATGGATTTAAAGGTTATAGAGTGTACTTTAATCATTCCAAATTTTAGAATCAGATATAAAGAGTAACTTATTCGAAATGGGTATCAAGTCAGATGCTATAACCATCACATACCTTGATCTTGTTGGCCTTCATCCCTACATTTTTCTCTCTAAATTTCGGTAGAGTTTTCCTTCTACAAATGGCTGCCAAAATTCTCTTCCAAGGTGGGGTATTTATAGCCAAAACTTTGGCTTGAATGGACCAAAATGCCCTTGGTGGCTAATAGAAAAAGTACGTGCAATCTTGGAACTTTAAGTTGACTTTTACATCATCTTTGTATCATCTTCTTGCATCATCCTTATCTCATTCTTCTAGAAGATGCCAAGTGTCACAAATGTGATGGAGGAGAAGAGAGATTAGATCCTAGTCATTGGATCAAACTTGTTCCCTAAGTTTCCTATTAATTTACTTGGCCTACGTTTCTTTGACTTTTTTATGGCCTTCTGGAGCTCAAAAATTTTTCTATCTACTCCATAAATTCCCTTTAATTCTAGAGAATATATATAAATTTTCTCAGGCCATAACACTCCTTTTAAGCCTTGCATAAAATTCATTTACTAAAATGTCCTTTTATCATTATAATCATCTTTTTAATTTATTAAAGCCATTCCACTGGCCTTTTGGTTGCGGGAATAATTTTATAAATTAGTACAATATTTCAACCATTTAACCTCATTTTTGTGTACATTTTTGAGGTCTCCTGCTATTTTAAATAATTATCTCAAACAGTATACTTTTTACCGACCATAACCTCATAAATTCCATTTAAGCTGCCTCATGAGTACTTTCATCTTTTCTCTTTACAGAAGAGTCTTAGAATATTATTTTCCATTTTCTGGGATTTTCTTGGAATTTTCTGTATACTCTTTCATTTTTACCCCTGTTGGTCATAATTTTCTGAATTTTCGGTTTAGTCCCTGCTTAGACTTAACTTCATACAATCCTCGCTTTGAGGTTTCTAACTTAACCCTTGGCCTATTTCTACTCTCTTTTCTCTTTCTGGGCCCTTAAGACTTTACTAGAGCTTCTAGCCTTGATTATACTTGAGCCCTTGAAAATTTTATTTGCAGTTTAGTCCCTAAAACTGCTTTGACTTCTTTTCTTATCTTTGGGACTTTTGCTCAAAAGGGGTCTAATAGCCTATCTAATTCAAGCTATTTCTGGTACTCCTAGGCCCAAAAATTGAGATGTTACAAAAACCGCTACATTGTGTGACACAAAATAGTAGCTTAGCAAATCAATGCAAATTTGTAGCGGTTTTATTTGAAACCACTATAGTTTCAATGTTTTGCAGTTGTTTTATTAACTGCTACAAATAAACTGCTGTAATTTTTTTTTTTTTGTAGTGTTAGAATGGTCTCATACTTAATGGAGAGTTTATGCATATGCATTGTGTAGTATATATCTTGAACCTAATCATTTTTGAGGGGTTAAAAGACATGAATAGGTCAATTAAAATCATCTGATATGCATTTAAATTTGTTAGATCTTCTCCACCAAGGTTAAATAAATTCAAGGAGCTTGTTGTTAAAGAGAGAATCGATTCCAAGAGTCTACTATGCTTAGATTGTCCTACTAAGTAGTTTAAATAATTATTTAATTATGCTTGTTTTCCTTACAATTTATGGTATGATTTTGTTTCATTAATAATATTTTGTTTATGTTATTAGGTGGAATTTGACATATCTTATGTTGAAAAGCGCTGTAAAATTTGTCAAAATCTTTGATCGAATGGAAGAATAAGATGCTGATTACAAGGAGTACTTTAAAAAGAAAGTTAGACTTGATTCAAGCCAAAATAATGCAATATATGATGGTGAGATCATAACTCAACCTTGTAACAGCCCCGTAACAAGTACACAATGACTTAATTCCCAAACAATAATTAATTTTTTAATGACCAATGTCATCGAAAAGGGTTAACCAAAAACATTTAGGTAGTAACTATGGTAGAAAGAATAAATCATATAATGAAAAACTACCATAGTTATAAAAGACTCCACTAATTACTTGAAAGGTCAACCATGGTAAAAAAAACAAAACTAATCAAATAGAAGTCTATTATGGTTATTAACAATTCGCATCTATCATAAAACAGTAGTCACTATTTCATAATAGTCAAAATGATTAATATAACAAGAAATAACCAACACTTGATTTTCATGTATATGACAAATCCATCAACAGTACTCTGGAATCTCAAAATACAACTAAAACCAGTCGTAAATAGGCTAGGGCATTTGAAATCCACCAAAGTAACTACCACTACTGCCCATATCAATCACAACCAGAATAAAAGTCATATATTCAAAAAGGGTTCTGCCCAATAGTATAAGTCCAGAATGCAACGGGAAAATTCAAAATATGTTAAGTATAACAAAAAGGCCTTAAAGTTTGACAAAATACATCAGTCAAAGCATGTATAACAAAACAAAGGCTATATAGAGTAGAAAGGAAAACTCAAGCCTCGGACAACTTCCCCTTGGGACCAATACCTGAACCCTCGCCTGAAAAATATTAAATAACCATAGAGTGAGTCAAATTGACCTAGTAACCAGAATAACTATTCAACAATTATACATGGAGTGATTATAAGATAGTTAAGCGGACAAAGTACAATATTGAATAACACATAGTGTAAACATCTTTACAGAAAACAATATATAATAATCTCAAAAGTAACTGGCATGCACAGAATTTCATCAACCATTCTTATAACCTCCTTATAACCTCTGACAGAACCCATGGGCTATTCACACATAATAGGATTTGTCTCTTTTACAAGACTACACCAAACTCTCTAATAATAAGGTGTAACTCGGTCAAAAGTTACAGAGCTCATATCAGACCATGAGTTCCCTTTCCTTGGAATACAGAAAGGTATCATGTCCCTTGTGTTGACCCTTGACCCGGCCAAAGGAAGGGTGATATTGAGGACCCTAAGAATGTTAAAGCCAGCCATGGGGTGCCAAATGGAGGCTATACCACGTGGTATAAAATAATCAAACCTCCCACAATTACATTTCATCACAACTTAATACAGCTCCATAAGCATTTCAACCATCCAATTCCACACAATCTAATATTCATAAAGTATTCTCATTCAATAATCAAATTTTGTTCAACATCAACAAGATAATCATAAGATAAAATAATCCATACCCACTTAACTACTAAATTTATCAAAACATAAATTTTCACATATATATATTGTTCACTTTTATACATAAATCACCATTTTGTATAATGATAATATTTTTAATATCAACACATGTTTATAGTCACATCATCAACATACAAGGTAACTTAGAAAGTGGTTACGCCAAGTTCTTGACACAAGAACTAAAATAGGAGGATTCAAGACCCAAAAACCCAAACCAAGCTCACTCTACGATAATGAATTTATAAACATATATAATAAAAAAAAACTAATTAATATAGCATTAAAATAGTTTATTAATTAAATCCCCATAATTGGCTCACTTAAAAAATATCTTTTCAAAAAAATAATAATTCATCTATTCCTCCAAACATCATTCCAAATAACAAATCCTAAAACTTCTAACTCTATTCTACTTATCAAAATATTAATAAGGTAATTCCTTCTAAATAATCAAAAAATCTCCCAAAAGTGGTTAGTTTAATTCTAAGAAAATAGCCATACATTACCCATTTCTCATTTCATCATTACAATCCTATTTCCTTCTCTATTAATCATCTGTCACTCACTAGGATCATTAAATTTTAATATTTTTCCCAATTTATTCCAAATACCCAACTTCCACTAGTTAAAATCTCTCCAAAAATCATCAACATTCTTATTCCAACAAAAATCCTCAAAGTTCAAGCATTGAATCTTTAATATAACCTCCAATGAACTAAACTAACAGATCAATTTTGAAATTAATATCACTATTATCACAAATCACAACTTTCCAACCAAACCCTAACTTATATCCTCAAATCAACCACCCAATAAAAAATCTAAGTCATAAGACTCTTATTCTAACCCATAAGCTCTATTAATATCTAATAATAAGTTAGAAACCTCAAAGATTAAAAATCTATCAAGCCCTAACAAATTGCATTTTCTACCAAAAACAAAAAAATAAGAAGAAGGTAAATAGGAAGAGGTTGGTTGAAATAACTTACCAAAGTATCCTAAAGGAGCCCCAAAAAATGAACCCTCTTTCATCCTCTCACACTCACTCACGCTGAAAATAGAGGACGGACCAGAGGAAAATGAGACGAAGCAGAAGGGTGGGAAAGGTTTGAAAGTGGGTGTACATGTGACCCCCACCAAAAAAAATGCCTCTGATGCTTTTTTTTTAATTTATAAGTTTCGAAGGGCACGGCCCAAGAGGTGATTAAACCCCCTCCTTCCAACTGGAAGTGGGCGGCCCACGTGCCACCACTTGTCTTTTTATTTATTATTATTTTTAAATATTTATATATATAATAATTTTTTATTATTTATTCTTTTTATAATTTATATGTATGTCACAAATATTATGATTTACAATTTATTCAATAAGATTAAATTTTAAATATTATTAATTAATCTCATACCCATATAATTAAATCCTAAAATAAGATTAAAAAAAAGGAATGTTACAAA
>NW_021632027.1:0-38661 GCF_004799145.2 Neltuma alba | reverse complement strand
CTATCATTTTTAATTTCTATATCTAATTAACTGGTTACTTTTTTCTTAGCAATTATCAGATATATATTTCTCTAAATGGAATTCAATGTTAGAATGAAGTGGTGATTATTCACATACATATACTCCCTGTTTCCCAAAGGTAAGAATTAATATCATAAATGTAAAACCTCAACTACTCACTTTATTTCTCAAATTTATAATTTTTTTCAAACTTTCTCTATTAATTGCACATAATAGAGAAATTTTCCGTCAAGAGAAGAGTTTTCAATTTTTTTTTTTGACCAGTGGTTTTCAATTCAAATTATTAAAATAGGTACTTTAGAGATATCAACATACATTAAATAGTTTTTTTTAACACTTATAAATAAGTTGTCTAACTTGTATATTTACGACTGGAGAGAATGATTGAATCCTTGTTTCAAGACATGTTCCCCGAGGTTTTGAAAATGAAGATAAGATCAAGTAAATTTCAAACTGAAAATTAGGCCTATATAACGATGAATAAACTTTATAAGAGATAACTAGAATTTATATTCTACTCTAGAAAAAAGTATAATAATGGATGGCATCACAAGCTTTTTAATGACTGACGTAATATATATATATATATATATATATCAATATAAAATCTATAGCAAGCCAAGCTACCCTATTCACAAGTCATGAAGAAGATGATTATGTATGTTCCAGCAAAAGAGATTTATACTCCCTCTAGCCTTGAATTTAGTAGTTAGTAAAGAAATTTGTTTTGCTCATAAACATAAAATCTCAATCTACTTTGTTTTTCAAATTTATAATTCTTTTTTAACAATTCCCATGTTGATTGCACGATAATATCATAATGGGTTTTTCCATCAAGAGTAGTTTATTTCCAGTGCGAATAATTAAAACAGGTATCATGGAGAAGTCAACACACATTAAACAGTCTTTTTTAATATCTGCAGCAAATTACTCCCTTCGTCCCTTTTTATAGAAAACAACTACCATCTTTATGTTATCCCTATTTATAGAAACATTGGTAAGATGTCTCAAATTTTTTTGGTTAGTTTCCTATTTTGCCTCCTTTAATTACCTATTTTAATACAGATTTCCTGAAACATCATTCTCTTTATTTTAATAATTTTTTATTCTTTTCCTTATACTTCCCCTTATAAATAAAGGTATTTTTCTAAAAAAATGGTTTTTATATATTTATTATTTTTAATCAATTTCAATTAACTTTTTAATCCACTTGATTTGGTCAAATAATGTTTTTAATAAAAAGGAACGGAGGGAGTAGTTGTCTAGCTTGTATATCGATGACCAGATCAATATAATTGAATCTCTGTTTCAAGACATACAGGTTCGACTAGGTTTTGAAAATAAAGATAAAATCAAATAAATTTAAAATTAAAAATGGGGCCCATATAAATATTATCACTGATGTTGCAATATTATAATGAGTAGCATCACTAGCTTTTCAATTACTGATATACTACCTCCTTTCCTTAATATAAGACCTCGTTTGACTTTTATTTTAGTTTTAAATATAAGACCCTAATCCCCTTTATCTCCTATATTTATGCATTTTTTTTCCAAAAAAGTCCTTCTAATAATGATAGTTCTAACCAATATACATTGGTTAGTAAGGATATGTTAGGAAAAACAACTCTTATTTATTAGAAATAACTAATTTAATTTATTTTCTTAATCTCCTCAAATTAGTCAATCAATTCTTATAATTAGGACCGGAAGTAGTAATATATATCAATATAAAATCTATAGCAGGCTAAGCTAACCTATGCACAAGTCATGAAGATGATGATAACACATCATTTCTTAGATTATATCATGGTTATGCATGGAATTGAATTAAACTTGTGTTTTTCTTTTTCTCACTATAAGTACAGATGATAAAAGAAACAAACGCGAGCTATGCGAAATCAGAAGTGGAGGTAGACGCAAGAGAAGTATTGGTTGGATTGGCCCAAGAAACAGAGGAATTGGCAATGAAAGAGAGGCAAAACTATAGCCCAGTACTGAAGAAATGGCATGGAACAGCAGGAGCCGTGGCAGCATCAACTCTTCACAGTTGCTATGGGCAAGTTCTGAACCAGTATCTGAATGACGTCACCACGCTGACGTCAGACACGGTTGAGGTGTTGGAGAGGGCTAACAAACTTGAGAAGGTTCTGGTTCATATGGTGGTTGAGGATTCTGCAGATTGTGAAGATGGTGGGAAGACCATTGTGAGGGAGATGGACCCTTATGAAGTTGACTCTGTCATATTGAACCTCTTGAGGAAGTGGATCCATGACTCTCTCACCAAATGCACTGAGGTTTTTGAAAGAGTCAGAGAATCTGAGGTATGGATTTTGAATTTGGATTAATTAATTTCCTCATTATTTGTTGAATTAAACTAAAAATGGCTCATTTAAACAGATTTTTGTACCAACCCATATAATAACATAAGAATGATTTATATATATGATATATATATCTTCTTTCATTATTAAAGATAAAAAATTGTCCTTATTAGATTCGGAATATTTTGCTCAAAATCATTATGAAAGCAGACACATAAAGCTTTTAACATTATTCAAAGAATGTAAGGTATGGACATTGACTTTGGATTAATTTTCTCTTAAAAATGGTTCATTTGAACAAATCTTTACCATTCATATGTTGCGATAAGAATGAATTATTACACACACACACATTTTCTTTTTTATAACTTGGGCTATTCATATTTTACTCAAAATCAATGAGAAAAACAGACACATTAAACTTTTAGCATTAGTTGAAAAATTGCACCCAAAAATTTCATTTTGGAAAAAATGATTTGTTTGGCATGAAAATGGAATATACCAAGTCTATTAAGGATAAAAGTTTCTCTTTAATAATGGAAAACTTAAACTGCGCTTAGATAAGCTCAACGAATAGTTTTCCTTCCAAATAAAATAAAAAAGAAATGAGAGATTTGGATTCTAACTAATGTTGAAAGCTAACTGCGTCTCCTTTTACTTACCCATCAAATGTGAGATTTTGGACCAATGGTGGTAGAAGCCACTCAATACTCCTGAAAAAACACAGTCATGAGTTTAAATCATGTGAATCTATAGAAAAATGACTCGTAAGGAAAATTACTTTCATTTAGGTCTAACCATACTCAAATAAGATCTTATTATATTAGATACTAGATAGTTATAACAATCTTGTTATATATTACATAGTAATTGCATTTTGTGTGTTTGATAGCAGACATGGAACCCAAAGTCAAAACAAGAACCATATGCACAATCAGCTATGGAGCTTATGAAGCTCGCCAACACAGCAGTGGAAGAATTCTTCAGAATTCCAGTTTCAATCCCTGAGGATTTAGTTCAAGAACTTGCTGTGGGTTTGGAAACTCTATTTCGAGACTACATGACATTTGTTGCAGCATGTGGTAAGCTTAGAAACTAGCTACTACCTCTGATTCTTAATATAAGAGCTACATAATTAATTCGGAGATATGAAAAATATAAGTTAAGTTGGTTATTTGTAACAAATTGTTGGCTTTCCTAAATTACCTTCTTTAATCCTATTCCTTGGAATTATCCTTTGGTAGGAACCCTTTACATCCAATATGAATTTTGTGGGGGGAAAATTATAAATTTGAGAGATAAAGTGGATTGGAATCATATATTTAGGACTAAATTCAACTCTCAAAACTAGCTCTTATATTAAGGATAAGAAGTAACATATATAACAATTGCATCATCTCAATTTTGTGTTTTAATCTATGCATGTCTCAGGTTCTAAAAAGAGCTACATCCCATCACTTCCACCATTGACAAGGTGCAGTCGAGATTCAAAATTGAGCAAAATGTGGAAGATAAGAAACCCTTGTAGTTATGGTCTTGAACAAGAACACCAAACAATTCATTCATCAAATGAAGCTCATCAAAATCCTCAAAGTAATCTTCCTCCTCCTCGTCCCTCTACCAGTAGAGGAACTCAACGTCTTTACATTCGCCTTAATACCTTACATTACCTTCTCACTCACATTCATGCCATTGCCAAAGCTCTCTCCCTCCACCCTAACCCGCGCCCTTTCGCCGCCACTTCTCACTTTGAGATCCTTGTCTCCTCCATCCACGCCGCCTGCCAACATGTCTCCGAGATTGCCGCATACCGCCTCATTTTTCTTGACTCCAACTTCATCTTGTACGACTCTCTCTATGTTGGTGACATGGCAAATGCTTCAATTGGATCTGCATTGAGAATTTTGAAGCAAAACCTAAACCTAATGCTCACTATTCTCACTGAGAAAGCACATGTGGTGGCAGTGAAGGAAGTGATAAAGGCTACTTTTGATGCTTTTCTTATGGTATTGCTTGCAGGAGGAAGCAATAGGGTTTATAACAGGTCTGATCATCAGCTTATTAAAGAGGACTTTGAGGGTTTAAAAAGGCTTTTTGTGAATTGTTGGGAAGGATTAAAAGTAGAGGATATTATGGATAAAGAAGGTGAAGTAGTGGAAGGAGTGATAGCTTTAATGGGAGAAAGTACAGAGCAATTAATGGAAGATTTTAGCACCTTAACATGTGAGACAAGTGGGTTAGGTGTAATAGGTAGTGGCCAAAAATTGCCTATGCCTCCAACAACAAGAAGATGGCATAGAGCAGATCCAAACACAATATTGAGGGTGTTGTGCCACAGAAATGACAAAATTGCAAATCAATTCCTAAAGAGAACGTTCCAATTAGCAAAGAGGAAATGAGAGAGTGAGACAACTTTTCGTATTCTTTTTTCTCTTTAGAGCACAAGTACATATTCATCCATGTGCCTTGTAAATAGGAACAAACAGCTTGGTAAGCACTGGTGTATGATTTTAATAAATAGGGCTTTTTCAACACTCAAGAGACTACATATATTATTGTAGTGATATAGATTCTCTATAATTTAAAAAATGTGAATGTATATAGTGCATTCAAAGAGAAATAGAGATGTGTGTCTACACACTGTCACATTCTTTTTGCCACTTTACCTAAAGAAAGTGATTGGATTAATATTGCATAAATTAAACATTCGGTCATCATGATGTTAAAAAGTGTAGGAGAGAAAGAATGAGAGGTTCTTGTTATGTTTGATTAGATTGTTGTTGAGAATGGTTGTTACTTATGGTATAAAGCCAATGAATTAATCAAAAGGTGTTTGATTATATTGTAATCTAAGGATCAAGCATGCTTGCTCTCACGATGAGCCTGTGTAATATATATAACATGCTTGCTAAAATGTTGGTTTCAATGTTTGGCTTTTTTATATATACTTTTTGTTTTCAATTATCTTATAGGTAGTTAGTGTTGTGGCATGCTTCAAACTGTATCACCTTTATTAATATTATAGGTAATCCTTCATTTCTTATATGTAGTAATTAGTTTTGTTATGATTATTGCACTTTTTTCATTTGAATTGTTGATTTTTTTTTATTATGAGAGCTCATACACTGATGAAGAGACTGACGATATTCGAGATCATTTGGCACAACAATTTCTTCAAGAGTGTTATTCTTAATGATACATGAGGTCAAAAGGGATTAAAATATCTATTTAATATAAGTTAGGAGGTGATTAGATTTTTTGGTTTTAAACTTTCTTGTGCTATATGGTTAAGTTAGGGTGTTTAGTTTTTTTTTTCTTTTTTTACTTAACTAAGCTAATTTGAATGTTATTGTTATTATTTGTTTTGACCCATAAAATTGTGTATTGTGGAATTTTTTGTTGTATGTTAAGTATGACATGATTTGGTTCTGCTAAATAACTCTTATTGTTGCTAGAATCTATTTTGGTTCTATTCATATGCTTTAGAATTGTAGTTTGTAATGATAAAAATTGGCAATGCAAATTATTTCAACATTTTCTTTTTAAAAAAACATTTATTTTCGTCTCTTTTGGTGTGAATAGACGAAAATAGGCTCCTATTACTATTGCTAAAAACATCTTTTGTGGTATTGAGTTGATTTTGTCAGGTTCATATTTCATGCTATCTCAAAATGTTTGTAAATTAAAAAGAACAAAGCCACTAGTCAACTTGATCAAAAATGTGAAAAAAATTGAAAAATTACAATGTAACTTCTACTTACCTCATCTAATTTTTCAGTAACCGCTGTCTCAATGATGTCATTTATATAGCATATCACTTAATATTCGTATTCAACACTCTCAGATTGACAATAGTACTAACAAAATAAAAAATAGAATTGAATACATTAGAAAATATTTAACTTCATTATCTAAAAAATTTATAAACATAAAACTTAACTCAGAACAACTTAGTTTTAGGAGAGTTGATAAATTCCTATTTTAATATATTATTTGATATCTTTTTGGGGATATTTATCAATTAAAGTGGGATAATTTACATTGATTGTGGATATTTTGAATTAAATACTGATTGCATGAAATTAGAGTTTTGATAGGAAATCTCCTCTTGAATAATTAATTTTGGTTTTATGATAGTATCTCAATTTCATCTTTTGCAGGCCTTAGAAAAGGAAATAAATATAAAAAGAAAGCTGAAAAAAAAGATTTAAAAGATTTGAAAAAAAAGAAAAAGAAAAAGGAGACCATCACATCCTGTTAATTTTAATTCTGAAAATAAGAAGTATAAAACAGATCATGGGTTAAGCAGGGTAGCTAACAGATAGATGGCACAACTTTTGAACTGAAACTAGCCTGGGACCGGACTGTCATTTTTAAAAATATTTGGTCAATATTGAACAGGGTGGGAATGTAGATCTAAAATTATAGAAAATTTCTCAAAAACCATGAAAAATAGAATAAAGGATACATAATAGTATTTGAGGCATGAAAGATAAAAATAATTTATTTTGGAATTTTTTGTATTTTCTTAGAATTTTGGCTAATTAAAAGAAAATTTGTCAAATTGAATTATTTAAAATATATAGGGGTCTTAATAATTCATGAAAAAATAGAAAAATTATTTGAAGGTTTATTATGAATTTTAAAATTATTTCCAACATTTAGAGATGCTAAGGTTAGCTATAATTATTTAAAGCTAAAAATTTTATCGGTAAAGGGCCGATTTCGGGAAAAATTCAATTGAAGGAATTATAGGCCAAAATAAAACTAAGAAAATTAGGAAAACCTCTCCTCGTCAAAAAGAAATTATTGGCACAAGGAAATAAAGTTTTGGAGATAGTGAATTTAATAGGATTCAAGAAAAATTTAACTGATTACATGAAATTGTACAGTGCAATAGCCATAAGCCTATTAGGGCTAAATTTTCCCCTATTTTTTGACCTATATGGCATCATTTATGAAGGTTGAGGACCTAAATGGAATAATACAATTTGTTGAACAATAGAATTGGAAGATTGGAATTTTGCTTAAAATATGTGAATTTTTACACATGGGAGCTTATGTTGTTAGATTTAAGGGTTTTGATGATAACAAATTAAGTTGCTAAGTTTTTATGAATACCTGTTTTATTAATCAATAAAGTGTTCTGATGATGCCTCTGTCATTAAAGCACTCAATTAAACTAGATCCTAATTAATTTGTAGTTTAGGATAGACCTAGGTCATTACTTCCAAGGAGCAAGTTATGGGTTTCTTTAGGTAAAAATTTAGGTGATAAAAAAAATGCAATAAATTGAACCTAAACTAAAATGCAAAATTCTAATTCTAAATGAAAGATACAAATGTCCTAAAATCTATATGCAAATTAAATTAAACTTAAATGAATGCAATGCAAATTTTGGGGGAGATTTTTTTGGAAAAACTTAAAATGATAAATGAAGAAAATTGACTAAAGAGCAAAGAAAATTAACAAGTGAAAATTGAGAAGTTCTCTTCGGTAAGGTAGAGGGGACAACTTAGGATTCATATGGATTTAACCTTCATAACCTTAATCAGTTAATTAGACCAAAGGGAAGTGATAAGAGAGTAGAATTAATAAATTTAATTACCTACTTGAAACAAAGGGAACCCTCAATCTCAAAAACCCTTAAACTATTAGAGAACTCATAACAGTATAAAGTTGGTTAATTAAGCTTATTAAAACCAATGAAAATATCTCAAATTAATTCTGGAAATTATGTTTGAAATCATCCAATTAAACAACTAGATAATTAACCAACTTAATTAAACAATTAAGAGGCAAAAGAACCCAAATTTTACAATTCAAACCACATTGATCATTAAACTCATAATGAAAACTCAATTATAAACTCAATTAACAACACAAAGGTTCTAAACATAAATTTCAACAAGTGTCTCAACACAAATAAAATCCAAATATCAATCCAATCCAAGCATAAAGATGACAATCTAGAACTAAATTGTCTCACAAAATTACAACTTAAAATTATTTAAACTAAATAATTTCAAGTCCTTAAATTAAAAAGATAAATGGAACATTACTCCCTTATGGTCTTCAAGTGCTAACCTAAGGCTCAAGTCTTCTCCATACTCTTCCCAAGTTGTCTGCCTCACAAGCTTAAGCTTCCATCAATGTATCTCCTCCTCCAAGCTCCTTAGTGCAATTCATGGGTATGTGACGCAGTGTGGATGATTCAAGTAATGGGTGAAGTACGCGTGGAGCAATTGATGAGAGTGGATGATGTTGTATGACTATGGAACGGAATGAATGAATTATGAGAGGGCGTGAGACTCAAGGGATAGTGGTGAAGGAAGAGATTTTACGTTGAATTTTGCCGTGAGTGTGTATGGAGAAGGAGAAAGTGTGATATTTAGGCTTTCCTGGAGGGATTATTTTGATGGGAGAAAAAGAAATTTTTATGAATCAAAGCTCAAACCCATTAATAATTAATTGGCCTACTTGATATTAGCCATTGGATTGTGCTTAAATCCCAAGAAACAATCTTGCACCATTGGATTCCTATATGCTCTTTCTTGACTTATAAGAATTTAAGTGCATCCATTAATGTAGATTATATCCAAATATAATATAATCTATATCAAAATTAAATATTAGATATGCACAAAAATTAGGCAAGAAATTAAAAAACTTTCTAAAAATAATCTTTCTAAAAATATGAGACTTATTTCCAAAGAAATGGAAAAAATTAATTCTAATTCAAAAATAGGAAATCATAAAATATTCATATTTTCAATCCAAAATCTCAATTTTTATGCAAAATCCAAAAATCAACCAATTTATCCAATAATGCATAAAAATTCAATTAAGCTCAAAATTATCATTTAAATCCTAAATTAATGTGGGATAAAATGTATAAAATTTAGGCTTTATCATGTTCGATCATCGTTTAATCGAATATGTGTTAGATAATTGACTGCTTGTTTTTGAACCCAATACTATTAAGATATCAATCACGTGATAGATGATATATTGTGCCAAATAACTTGCTAGATAAATGGGTTGATCCATCAACTGATCAATCATTGGTATAACTGCTTGAATATAATATGTTTTAGGAAATTATCAATCACTTAATCGATAAATGTATCACACCTTACTATCGTATCATCTTAGGGTTCAGTTAAAACTATTTTAGACCACATTGGATGGTCTTGGGCTCAGTTTTATCCTAAAAAAACGCTGATTTTTGGATTTTTACTGTTCATCGAGTAAAAATCTAGTTTTCTGGCCCAACTTCAAAAATTCATAACTTAATCTAGAAAAATCAAAATAGAGTGATTCAAATTCTATAAAAAGCTCTTTAAATGCTCTTTCAAGGAAAAATAATCTTGTGAACTAATTCCATTTGAAAAAGTGTTAGGGCTTTGTGGAAGTCACTTCTGTCTATTTGGCAAAAACCCTTTTTCCATATTTTGAACCTTAACTTTGAAAAATCATTAAAAATTGTGTAGTTAGTTATTTTTAACATACTGACTATTGAATTGAAGCTCATGATGTGAACTTTGAGCATATCAAATTTCATGCAGAAATTCATTCGAGAACTTAATAAAACATGGCTCTAATTTGGCATCCTACTTAGGGATTACAGCACCAACCATACATACTTATACATAACCAAATATAAATGTTTCCTCATGGTTCTTCATCATATTTATCCTTGGATTTGTAGTGTACCTTTTGATGATTCAGTCCCCAAAATGGTAGGTTACATATAGGGGATGAGATTTCAATGAAATCCTAGTAGCAAGATCAATCAACCAAAATATCAACATGCATCAATTACAAGTATTTTAACCTTTTGGTATTAATAGGGAACTACTTTACCTCATACATGTAGCACTCTAACATGCAATAGCCAAGGTACATAAAGCAAGGAGTATAGCTACACAATCATCATGATCATCATCATTTAGCTCAACCACATAATAGCATATGAAATTGTATAGCAATCAATGCAATACTCAACATTAAGGTCAATTAAATCTTACTACCTTGATCCAATGCTCTTTGATTTTCTTGTTCTTCTTTCTTGCTTCCACAAATGCCAAACCTAAAATGGCAATCCACAAAAAGGGAAGCAAGAATCATCAATCATTCTACATAAAAATCAATAACATAACTCAAGGACAACCTTTGTCCCTTAAAGCTTCCACCTTTGCTCTTTAAATTTTAGAGTTTGGTCTCCATAAACCCTAAAAATTCCCTCTTGACTCATTCCTACATAATTTTTCATATAAATTCCAAATATCTACTTAGATTTAAGAAAATAAAACTTTATCTTCCAGTTTCAGCTTAGCCGAACCACTATGGTTCATTTTCTAAAAATTACAACTTTTATTTTATGGCTTCCAACACTTGTTCTTTAGGTTTGTCCTACACCATTTTTCATTTTGAACACAATGGAAGCCTCAAAAATTTAAAAAACACATCCTAAGATTTAGTTTCTACCTTGGTTGAACAGTACCTCTTAAGAAATAATAAAGAAATCTCTTCAAAAACAACATACAACCACTTGCAACTACTTGAAATAACCAAGATTTGAAGTGTTTTAACAAGTTTGAACAACAAAACTTCCTCCCCTACATGAAGATCATTTTGGCCAGCAACTATGAAGAGGATAAATAAAATTTTCTAATCGTACAACTTAAGTAAACAAACAAGGAATCATCTTAGAACAACTTACCAAGCTTAAATCTTAGTTGGAAGATCAAAGTAACTTTCTTTTCTCTTGATTTCCCTTCAAACTCACTCTTTTCTCTCTTGATCTTTCTTTGGCCGAAACATGATCTGATTTAGGGGGAGGAAGAGCTCAATTAATGTACCAAAATATCCCAACCACTATCATAAATGAAAAGCTAAGTGTCACCTTCCTACTTAGTCTTGAAACTTTTCTCTTAATTAAGTAAATCCTAATGTAATTAAATTCCAAAGTCAAGATCCTCTCCACTTAATGCTTGACACTTGGAAAGTTTAATTACCATCCATTAGAGGCTTGACAAATGGCAACTTGTGGGCCAAGTAAAGTGTAAGACTCTAGTCTTCACTTTATTGGTGCACTTTTACTCCGAGTTTAACTTCTTTTCTATAATTACAGTACTTTGGCCTCTGTAATTATTTTTTGTTAGATCCATAATTTATTCTCCTCATTTTTATCTTTCTAAATTGCCCTATTTGTCTCAAAATTAATTTCCCAATAATTAACTAAAAAGGAAAACTAATTTCCTTTTCTTTATTGATTTTTCCGCGTTTCAAAAGAGTTAGGAAAAATCTTAGATACTTAAGGGTCTTCTTTTAATTCCATAATTTATTATAATTCCTTGGGTATCATAGAAATTTTTTTGAAATTTTATTCTCCTTAAAAATATTTATTTGGAATTTTCCAAATAAAAGCCCTTAAATTAGGCTAAATTATCCTGAAATTATTTTCTAACTTGTCTAAGGGTAATTTGATCATAAAACCAATTTTATAATCCCATATAATTCTCAAGAAACATTGTACTTATTTTTTCTTAATTTTCTGAGGCTTGGAAATATTTTTTGATAATTATTTTTAACTAATTTTTCTTAATTAGTCAAACTTTTCATAATCGACTTGGAAAATTATAATAATTATTTTCCACCATAAATCTTCTATTCCTCATTATCCTTTTTGGCCCTTAAATATTTAGGAATATCCTTATTCCTAATTGCCATATTATTGGATGTGACAAAATGATTAATCGATAAGCTGTCAAGAAAAAGGTTTGACTTCCTTACTTATAGCAGAAGATTAATCGATCACCTGATTGATTAAGTGGTAATTGATAATGACTTAGATAATTGGTGAGGTTCCTTGACTTATTCACTATTTTAAATAGCCTATAAATTATCGATCAACTTTTCAATCATTGATTTATCAATAACTTGTTCGATCAAAGCTTTACTCCGTTATATTCTAAATCAAGCTTTTCAAAGTCAATAATCGATCACTTCATCGATTATCTATTAATTGATCATTTGATCAATCATCAACATGTCCCTTTACATTATTTCTTTAAGTCATTTAGAACTATGTTTGGATCATCTGTTCAATTAAGCTTTTATTGATCAAGTTTCAGATCATTGTGTTTAAAAATGTTTCTCCACGATAACTCTTTTTTATCGATAACCTATTTGATTAAGTGTTTCTCAAAGATCTGTTCCATAAATTACAAATACATTTCTTTGAACTGCTTTTCACGATGATCTTTCAGAAAATAAATTTTTAATCTTATCTTCAAGCTTTTCTCAACCTTCTCTTATTATCTTATATTCTTACACAAATAGAGAAAGCATACATCTCGAGTTTACAAGTTCTTTACTGATTATCATATGTGTATTTTCATTTACTTTATTTTTACTATTTATTGATCACATGTTCTAAAAAAGATTGATCCATGATGACATTGATAAATGATTTCATCTGTGAACTTTGAAACCTTCTTCGTTAATCGATAACCTTATCGATCAAGGGATTATCGATCAAAACTCAAATCAAGTTAATCCATTTTACTTTCTGAATATCTGATAATCAATTTTATGATTTTCATTTTCCATATTAAAACAAATAATCATTATTTGTGCTATTATTTATTCATATTCCTTGAAGAAGAAAACTTATACTTGTGCAAAGAGACTTCTGCAGATTATGAAGCATAACGGATATATTATAGGTTCAACAACGTACTGTGTCAGAAGCATTTATTATGAACAGCCGTTGTAACTGTCGAACACACACAAGCGATCTTCCAACGGCTACAAGCTCTTGTGTCTAATAGAAAACTAAAAGTCTCTAACTATAAATGGTACAAAGAGTATTGAATGAAGTATTAAATAAATCGAGCTACCATCTGTTGAAATCAATCATTGCATTCAATACTCTGTTTTCGATATCGAACTTCAATGTTTAGAATATATACTCTGTAAGAAAATCTGAAATTTTTATTACTTAAATTTGTGATTTACTCGAGTGTGGACTCTTGAGGGGGCTGTAACCTTATGGGTAGTAAAGAGGAGTGATTGAGAGTGACTCAATTATTGTATTGAGACACTAAGAGCCTGTTCAATCTTGGGGGAATTAGTAGAAATCTCAGAGGTGTTCTAAGGACTGGACATAGGTCTAGTGATTGAGATCGAACAAGTATAAACTCCTGTGTCATTCTTCTTTAGTGAAATCCTTCCAAACTTATCTCCACTGTTTTATTTGTTCATTTATTTCATTAAGTTAAATTTTTATATATCACCAAATTCACCCCTCTCTGGGGTGAAATTGCCACTAACATTTGGTATCAAAGCAGGTCTCTTCGATAAAGACTTAACTGTCTGAAGAGAGATCTAATGGCAGAATTTAGAGATAGTATGCTACCTGAAGGATGGTCAACGTCTGAACTACCTGGCTTTAATGGAGAAAATTTTACATTCTAGAAGATGAGAATGAAGATTATCATTAAAGCAACAGAATACGGCATACGAGACGTGATAGAGCGCGGGAACTGTGTTCCATAAAAACAATGGGTAATTAACAAGTTCCCAAAAGCCCAAGGGAGTTCGATGAAGAAGATAAAAGGCTCGTTCTGTTGAATAACAAAGCAATCAACATGCTGACCTATGCATTAAGCCAAAAGGAATACTTTTGAGTTTCAAGCTTGGAAACAGCAAAAGAGATGTGGGAAGCACTAGAGATTGCTCACGAGAGAATGACCAAAGCAAAACAGAGTAGAGTCAACACTCTCACCATAGAATTTGAATTTGTTCAGAATAAAAGTTGGAGAAAGCATTTGAGATATGGAAGTGAGATTCCCACACCTTATCAACCACCTTACTACTCTGGGTAAAAAGTATAGTCAAGAGGATCAAGTAAGGAAAATATTAAGTGGACTCACCAAGGAGTGGGAATCGAAAGTAACAGCCATTGAGGAAACTAAAGGAGAATCAATGGGCTCGGTTGTTGTATTGTTCGGAAGCCTGATAGAGTACAAGAACAAGTAGAAGTACAAGAAAGAGATGAACGAGAAGAATCATAAAGGCATTGCTCTCAAAGCTCAAGAAAGTGAAGATGACAACGAAGAGGATCTGGAGGATGAAGAAATAGGCCTCATAATCAAGAGGTTCAAGAAGTTCTATAAGAACAAAGCTAGAAGAAGATTTATATCAAAATGAAAGGGCTCTACATCTCAAATGGAGACCAAGAAACCGATAATATGTTTCAAATGCAAGAAGTCGGGATATATCAAAGTAGATTGTCCATAACTGTCCAGATCAAAAGATAAAGATAAAAAGAAAGAGAAATTCAGAAAGAAGAAGGCTTTCATCACATCAATATGGGGAGATAGCTCATATGAAGAAGATGACAGTAACAATGAAGAAACAGCCAACATCTGTCTCGTGGCTCAAGAAAGTGAAGATTTAGAGACCGATGAGGAAATCATTTCTGAGCGTTCTTATGATGAATTGCAATATGAATATAATACTTTACATTCTGAACTAGTAAGAATAGCTAAGGAGTTGGGAAGCTCCAAAAAGAAGATAAAGAGCTTGGAAGAACAAATGAAGTGGAAAGAAACTATACCTCCAACCTGTACAGAATGTGAGCAAAACAAGAAGACAACTTAAGAGCTCACAAAAAGTCTGGAGAAATTCACAAAGGGTAGTGAAATGCTCAAAGTAACACTAGAAGCTCAACGGTACACAATGGACAAGTCCGGGATAGGATATGATCCTACTTAGGATAAGAGAAAAGGAAAGAAGAAAAGTGGCAAACGATCATACCTAACATTCTTTAAAAAACTCTGTCCATTCTTCTAATCTATTTGTACTATGTTCTTATTGCAATCGTAAGGTCATACAACCTCTTCTTGTCATCATAAGAAGAGACCTATGGGACATTAAAGTGGGTACCTAAAGGTACATATGTACCATGAGCAAACCAAACTAACCAGAAAGGACCCAAGAAGGTATAGGTACCTAAAATGTGATTTTTCTGTTGCAGGTATGTCTTAAAGCATCCAGAACAAACAAGTGGTGCATCGACAGCAGATGCTCTAGACACATAATGGGTAACAGTGACAAATTCTCAATGCTTAAACCCAAAGAAGGTGGTAAAGTGAGTTTCGGTAGAAATCAACATGGAAAAATAGCATGAATTGGAGAAGTAGGAAGTGACAAAGTGATAAAAGTTAAAGACGTGTACTACATTGAAGGTCTATGTCACAACCTGCTCAATGTCAGTCAGAGTACAGACAAGAACAATTGGATGATTTTTAATTTAGAAGAAGATTATTAGCAAAGGTGACCTACTACTCAAGAAAGAGGAATTGAATGTGAAGCTCAAAGCTCCAAGGGACAGTAACTGCTATACTATTCAGATTGATTCTAGGTTGTCTAAAAACTACTTTGTAAGTAAAAATGAAGAAAGTTGGCTTTGGTATAAACTTCTTGCTCATGTTAATATGAATCAGCTTTCAAAATTAACAAAAAAGGATTTAGTTATTGGTTTACCTAAAATCCAGTTTGAACATGACATTATCTATGATGCTTGTTAGAACAGTAAACAAACAAGTCCTCTTTTAAATCAAAGAAGATAGTCTCAACTGAGAGACCACTCCAAATGCTTCATACGGATTTGTTTGGTCCATCAAGAGTCAAAAGTTTCGGTGGAAACTTATATAATCTTGTGATAGTTGATGACTATTCAAGATTTACCTAGGCTTTGTTTCTTTCCTCTAAAGACGAGATATTTACTGTATTCATTGTTTTTGCTAAAAAGGTCCAAGATGAGAAAGGTATTTCTATTGTATCAATCAGGACTGATCATGGAGGAGAGTTTGAAAACAATGAGTTCGCTGACTACTATGACGAACACGGGATCGACCACAACTTCTCAGCATCAAGAACACCTCAACAAAATATAGTTGTGGAAAGAAAGAACAGAGTGCTCACAGAGATGGCCAGACCAATGCTGAATGGAAAAGGAATCTCTCAAGTGTTTTAGGTAGAAGCCATGAGTACAACATGCTACATCTCCAACAGAGCATATATAGAATGCTGCTCGGGAAAACACCTTACGAGCTATACAAAGGAGGAAAACTGAATCTGGCTCATCTAAAGGTCTTCAGAAGCAAATGCTACATCCACAACAATAATAAAGAAAATCTTAGTAAACTCGATCCTAAAGCTGACGAAGGTTTATTTCTAGGTTATTCTAACCATAGCAAAGCTTACAGAGTTTTTAATAAAAGAACTTTTAGTATTGAAGAATCAATTCACGTTGTGTTTGCTGAGATTGAGTCAATTTCAAAACCTCTAGATGATGACGCTGAGATTGTTCAAAGTTTTGAAAAACTGAGTCTAAACAAGTCTTCAAACAAAATGTCTTTTGTAGAAAATGTAACACCTTATGCTTATACCAAATAACTTATCTTGTGGAAGCATTTGGAATCACTTATGAAGGCTACAAATGATGAAAAATCAAGTTTGAAAATTTTCATTTACGGGTTACTATTCATTGTCACCTTAAAATGTGACAAACTTCGAAAATTCATAACTAATTGTAGAAAAATTGAAATTGAGTGATTCCAAGTTCTACGGAAAGCTCTTTGGATAAAATTTTGAGGAAAAATAGTTTCTGGACTGATTTCCTTGGAATTCGAGCCCAATTTTCTTTGAAAAAGTTACTGTTCATTTGGTCATTTTCGGATTTTACTTGATTTTTTCCTAACTTTGGAAAGGCAAAACTTTCTGCTCGGTTATCGGAATCAGGCGAACTACCCTCCTTTTAAAGAGAAAAATAAGATCTCTTTGCTCGCCAAATTTCAAAACCTAACTCACTCGTTTACTCAAATGGTCAATGGTCAAACTTTGATCCCTTTTAGTTGACTTTTTACCCCCTTTTGAAAGGGTAACTTAATTTAATTGACCACTCAACATCATAGCATACTCTGCTTAGCTATATTAGCTATTTCTAGTCATACTTGGACCATTCTACTCATGCTTGTATACCTCTAACCTTAATCATACTATTGGAAACATAAAGCATGCTTCATATTACATTCCTCCAAAATAGAAAGGTTCAAAGCCATATAAAGTTACTATGGCTTACTACCTCTTCAAGTAAGAGCCAACTCCTTTCCTTTGCCCATGGATGTTGAAAGCCCTAGGGTTTGTTAAATATTGGGTTAAGGTTCTTGGGGAATCTTAGTAGCAATTGCATACATTATCAAGGTCACACAATACATTGTAAATCAAGCTACATGCATGCATACTTTAACTTTATGTTCATGCTATGGCAAGGACATATCATCATAAACATTCATAGCACTCAACATAGCATAAGCCAAGGCATAATTGTGCATGGAGGCAACATCATATAACATAACATTCTCATCCACCTCATAGCATAACAGATTAGCAAAACACATAGCCATAATCATACAAAGTAAGGTAACACTCTAATATAATGAATTGCAAAAGCTACCTTGAATGCTTTCCTTCCTTTTGAACTCTTTCCTCTTGACTAGATTTTGCCCCTTTGTTATGTATAGCCTATTAGGCAATCAATGACACAACATTAAGTATCATTGCAACTTCACAACTTAACATAACCCTTTAAACCCCTTTTTCTTGATTTTTAGGGTTTATTTTTCTAGCTTTGATTTTGAACTTTCTTGGGCCTTTCCTACATAATTTTTCATGTAGAATCCATTTATCATATTAGTTTTATGAAAATCCAATCCCTTCCCATTGACTTAGCTTGGCCGAACCATATATATATTTATAGGGAAAAGGATTTTCAACCAAACTAACATGTAACCACTTAATCTTTAACCTTGCTTAATCTTCATCTAAACCATTCCCTATCATTTTGATAAAATTTGGACAGCACTTCCCCTTAGGAAAATGACTTTCTACCATCATTAAAATAGCCTAAAACTAACATACCATCATTATAACTTGAAATGGAAGAGTTTTAGAAGCTTACCTTGCTTCCAGGTGACTTTCTCTCACTAGAATTCTCCTCTTTCTCTCTCTACACGAAAATTGCAAGAGGTTTCCTACTTGAAGGGTCTTGCATGAAATGAACATGTGAGGGGGTATTTATAGGCTTCATATTTCACTAATTCCACATATGCCCTTCTTGCATAAGACTTAATCTTAGCCCTCCAATTTTTACCTGTTTCCACATGTACAAATCTTAGGCTAGGTAGCTTAATATGTTGACACTTGGATGATGAGTCATTAGGGCTTATGTCATCTCTTCTTATCCATTAAGATTAATTATGCTCTAATCAAGGTTTACTCTCTTAATCCCTTGATTAACTTGGCTAATCAACCTTCTAGAAACTTTTGACTTTTCAAAAGTAGATGGTTGAATCCTAGCCATCCAATGAACCATGTTTGCCACATGTCACAATCCTACGAAAGATGACTTAACCCTAATCATCTTACTTAAACCTAATTAGGTTTTAACCTATCTTGATTTATTATTTTCTTTTTCTTTTTCTTTTTATTTTCTTTTTTCTTTTCTTGGCCAATTTAGGCGTGACATGTGTCCTTGTCCATCTGTAGGAAATTTTATCACCCCTGTTGTCCAGACAGTCCACTGAGTCTTAATATAGTATTGGTTTATTTTATCTGATAGCTGAAAAATTTTAGTATCTCAAAATTCTTATATCAGCTCACCATTAATTATGTCTCAGTAAAGGGGTATTTCCTGATTAATTTCATAATTTTTCTCCCTCTATAACTCCTTAAATTGTCATTTCTATAAAAACAGAAAATCTACCAATATTAATTTAGCTTTAAATTCAATTAAAGCTAACCTCCTCATCATTTAGGGTTGGAAATAATTTTATAAATTTTCATAATTCCTAAATGAATTTCATTTAATTTTTCATAATTTTCTGAGATCTCTAAGTATTTTTAAAAATTAATATTGGCTAATTTTCCTTAATTTAGCCAAAATATTAATAATTAAAATAATTTTGAATAAATTATTTTCAACCTGTATTTAATTTCTAGACCTCAAATACCATTCTACGGCGTTAATTCTATTTTCCATGATTTACTGGAAATTTTTAGGATTTCCGGACACTAATTACGATAATGCCCTTTGTAGACCAATCATTTTAAAAATGACAATTTGGTCCTTTTTCAGTTCTCACATCAATTGTTATGCTGTTTATCTATCTTTTATCTCACCTGGCCTTGGTCAGCCCTAAATCTTTCATTAATCATACTAAAGATATCAGGGTATGACATATTTCCCTATTTCTAGGTTAGAAATTTTGGGATGTTACAGAAAACACTGAGAATAAAGACAATATAATTGAAACATTTTCTCAAGATAATCTAGACCAACCTAAGGCTTGGAGACATAACAAAAACCATTCTCTAGAACAAGTTATTGGTGAAGTCAATGAAAGGGGCAAAACCCAGAAACAAGTGTTCAATAAAGTGTATTTCTCTACATTTATCTCAAACATTGAACCATCCAATGTTGACAAAGCTCTATCAGATGAATTCTGGACAGGAGTGATGCAGGAAAAGCTGAACCAATTTGAGAGGAATCAAGTTTGGAACTTGGTACCCTGACCTAATGACCATCCAGTCATAAGCACCAGATGGGTATTCAAGAATAAGCTCGATGAATCGGCACAAATCATCATAAGCAAAGCCAGATTAGTAGGAAAATGGTATATCACGAAGAAGGTATTGATTATAAGGAAACATATGCGCAAGTAGCTCGATTAGAAGCCATACAAGTACTCTTACCTTCTGCTTATATAAAGGATTTTAAAATGTATCAAATGGATGTTAAAAGTGCCTTTTTGAACTGTTACATTATGGAAGAAGTTTTCATTGAACAACCTCTTGGATCTGAAGATCCAAATCTTCTAAGGCATATTTCTAAATTGAAAAAGGCTTTATATGGATTGAAACAGGCACCTAGAGCTTGGTATGAACAACTTAGCACTTTTCTAATAGAAAAAAGTTTTGAAAGAGGCAAGGTTGACGCAACACTCTTTATCAAAAGAAACAAGAAAGAATTATTAATTGTTCAAATTTATGTAAATGATATTATATTCGGTGCTACTAACAAAGATCTTTGCCAAGAGTTTGCTAAGTTAATACAGGACGAATTTGAGATGTCAATGATTGGGAGAATTGAATTTCTTCCTGGGATTACAAATCAACCAAAAGAAGAATGGGGATATTCATATCTCAAATAAAGAAGTATGGTTTGGAGCAAGCAAAGAGTGTAAATACACTAATGAGCCTGACCATATCCTTGGATGCGGACGAGAAGGGCAATGATGTGAATTTAACTAAGTATAGAGGAATGATTGGTTCACTACTCTACCACATAATCATGCTAGATGGAGAGGGGTGAGATTCGAAAGAATCTCAATAGCAAACAATACCACATAATCATGCTAGATGGATGCTAATGCACTATGCGTAACTTGTTTATTCTCTTGTTAATTAGTGACATATTAGCATGCTCAAAGCTAACTTCTTGATGCATGGCCATGGAGACATAATCTACTCATCATGAATAGCAATTATAGCAGCTAAAACATGTCACAATAACATTCAATAACATGTACACGGCAACACATAAGCATACAACATCAAGCAATGACAATAGGTAAGTTCACTACCTTGCACCTCAAGCTTTCCTCTTACTTGTC
This sequence comes from Neltuma alba, assembly GCF_004799145.2. Classification (NCBI taxonomy): domain Eukaryota; kingdom Viridiplantae; phylum Streptophyta; class Magnoliopsida; order Fabales; family Fabaceae; genus Neltuma; species Neltuma alba. The sequence continues at coordinate 17,567 of NW_021632027.1, read as the reverse complement.
CTTTGACTCCCTTGACTTTCCAACCATGTGGGCATTTGGTTAACATCACCAAACATCCTCTTGGATGTTCCAAAGGTCCTAAACATAGTCACATTGATCATACAATCCATTAGGACCACTAGATTACATAAAGTTCAAGACTAGCTCTCTTGAATCTCAACCCTTTCTCTTAGTCTTAGGGTTTTCTTTCTAGCTTTCCTAACATAAATCTCATCATTTCCCATCCTTATGATCCATTTCTTGTCAATTAGGACTACTTTAGATGGCCTTAGATTCGAGAAGATCAAATCTGGAAATTATGTTTCGCGAGTACTGTTCACGCAGAATCTCCAGACTTCTTGCTCAAATTTGAAAATTCATAATTAATTCTAGAAAAATCAAAATTGAGTGGTTCCAAGTCTCACTAAAAGATTACGTTAAATTTAAAGAAAAAATAGGTTTAGGAACCAATTCTATGCTGAACAGCACCCGAATTGTACGGAACTCGAAACTCTTCCAAAGGTTCAACACTGTTTCTAGATTTTAAACCCTAACTTTGAAACATCACCATAAATCGTACACGTATCCAAATAAAGTTTTCTACCCATGGATTTAAAGCTCACAAAGTGTACTTTAAGCATGCAAAATTTCAGAATCAGATATGAACAGTAACTAATTTGAAATAGGCATCAAATCAGATACTACAGCCACCACATACCTTGATCTTGAAGCTTGAACTTTGGTGGGTTTTCTCTCACTAGAAATAGCTCTTTCTCTCTCTAGATGCAAGAGCAGCAGAGTTCCCCTATAGATCCTTGCTTGGCCAAAATATGAAGGGGAGGGAGTGCCTATTTATAGCCAAAAATTTGGCTTGAATAGACCAAAATACCCTTGGTGGCTAATAGAAAGGGTAAGGACAATCTTTGAACTTCAAGTTAACTTTTACATCATCATTACATCATCTTCTTGTATCATGCTTACCTCAATCTTCTAGAAGATGCCAAGTGTCATAAAAGTGGTGGAGGAGATGAGAGATTAGATCCTAGCCGTTGGATCAAACTTAATTCCTTCGAATTTACTTGGCCCACGTTTCTCCGGCTTCCTTTATGGCCTTCCAGAGCTTAGAAAATTCTTCTGTCTACTTCATAAATTCTCTTTAATTCTAGAGAATATCTATGAATTTTCTTAGGCCACAACACTCCCTTTAAGCCTTGCATAAAAATTTATTTACCAAAATACCTTTTTATCAGCAAAACCCGCTCTTTAATTTATTAAAGCCACTCCACTGGCCTTTTGGGTGCGGGACTAATTTTATAAATTAGTACAACCTTTCAACCATTTAACCTCATTTTTGTATATATTTTTGAGGTCTCTTGCTATTTTAAATAATTACCTCAAATGGTATACTTTTTATCGGCCATAGCCTCAAAAATTCCATTTAAGCTGTCTCAGGGGTATTTTCGTCTTTTTTCTTCACAGAAGAGTCTTAGAATATTATTTCCCATTTTCTGGGATTTTCTTGGAATTCTCTGTATACTCTTCCATTTTTGCCCCTAATGGTCATAACTTTTTGAATTCACGGTTTAGTCCCTACTTGGACTTAACTTCATATAATCCTCTCTTTGATGTTTCTAACTTAACCCTTGGCCTGTATCTAGCCTCTTTTCTCTCTTTGGGCCTTTGAGACTTTACTGGAGCCTCTAACTTTAATTACACTTTAGCCCCTTAAAACTTTCACTTTGCAGTTTAGTCCCTAAAACTGATTTGACTTCCTTTCTCATCTTTGGGACTTCTGCTCAATAGGGGTCTAGTAGCTTATCCAATTCAGGCTATTTTGGTACTTCTAGGCCTAAAAGTTTGGATGTTACAATTTCTACATGATTTTTTATGTAGAATTCAAATATCAAATCATACTTTACAAAATCTAATCCCTTCCTTAAGTTCTGGTCAAAACAGAAATGAATTGTACAAGGGAAGATGTCAAAATTTCCAACTTTGATTTTCAATGCTTCCAAATTCAATTCCTCCACGTATCCCTACACAAAAACACCCAAGGAATTCAATGGAAGCATCAAAACCATCAAAATCTAATCCTAAGTCCATGAATTCAAAATGGCGAAACACCTCCCTTGAGGTTCCTAAATTTTCACATTTGATTCCAATGAATTAAAACATACTTTCATGGCACAAACCTACACAAAATCACATTTCAAATCTATTGGAACCATTAAAACACATGGAATCAAATCCTAGCCTTGAGTTCTTGGTTTGACCAAAACAATGTTCTTGCACCCCAAGAGATTTCCTTCCCATAATCCATTCCAAAACAGCACCAAACACAACAAGACAAGCTCGTAACTCAAATTACTATCCTCTCCTAGAACTTCCAGCAAAACAAAAATGGAATAGCACTTCTCCCTCAATTTTAGTCATGATTTGGCTATTGAAAATGCATCAAATTAAAGCCTAAACATACCTCAAGGAGTCTTGGATTAAAACTTGATAATTAGCCTTGGATTGGAAGTGGTTTGAAGGGTATTTGTAAGCCAAGAAAATAGTTGTGCAGAACCTCCCCTCTTTTGTCAATTTTTGTCCAAAGTTTGAGTGAATTATGGGGGTATTTATAGACCTTGTTTTCTGCCCAAAAACTTGCCCATGGGCAGCTATTTCTGCCCTAAGATTAAGTGCATAAGTCAGCCAAAATGAGTGGGCAATCCTAGCCACACATGCTTTGTTGATCCAATGGTTTAGATTTTTCCACCAAATTGCTCCAGATGTTTCTTGGACTGGAGAGCATGGTTTTGGGCTTAGTTAGAAGGGAAATAAATGGTAAAAATTGGTTAGGAAGTAATGGAATTGGCTAGGATAATTTAAAAATTTATTTGGTCACATACTACCTGATTTCTTGCCCCCTACTAGGACAAATAGCTAAGGACTTCAAAAATCCATTTCTTTTCATGGTAAATCCTTATTTATTCCAAAAGTGTGATCTGGAAGTTTTGGAAATTTTTCAAGATCTCTAGGTATCTATTTCACATTTTCTCCAAAATCCGGTCTTTATCGATCGGAATTCGGAAGTAAATTCCCCATAAATTATTTCATGCATTTTCAATGGTTGGAAACAATTTTATAAATTCATATATATTTTTATGGAGTGTATCTATATTTTTCCTTGAATTTTTGGAGTCCTTAGGTAATTAAAATAATTGTATCACTTTAATTTCCCTTTGTTTTTCTCTATTTTCCCAAAAATAATTATTTTTTTGGGAATTTTCACCGAAATTTATTTTGGACCATTCTCACTCCCAAAATATCATAGGTGATTCAAAAACCTCTAATTCCACCTTTTTCTATTTTTAGGGAATTTTTGAGAACTTTTCTCAAAATTACCATTTTGTCCCTGGGGACTGAAAAAGTCGGTTTCGTCCCACTTTGGGTTTCCATGCTTTACTCACACCTTATGCTTATCAATCATGTCTCATTTCTCACATTCCCATTACTATGGTTCTAAATTTTTGGGATGTTATAGTAATAATCTTGATTATGTGATAAGTTTACTATAGATTAAAGGTTTTGAGTGTTCTTGATAATTGTTCTGCGAGTAGTGCACTGTGGTATTGTATGGCATGGCATTGCCCTGTGTTATTTTGAATTGTATTGTTTAAATTGTATTGTTGGTTTAGTTTGTAGCATTACTGGGGAAAGAACAGAAGTTAGAAAGATGGCATATTGTGAAAACGACTACTCAGTGGAGGTTGTTAACCAGAGGATGCTTGGAGAACCGTACCACGAATGGTACCACCCTCTGGTAGGAGATTCCAATAATCCTATCCGCACTAGGACATTACTATTACTTACTTCCTAGAGAAACCGAGGATACTCATTCCAGAGTAGGCTCGAACCAAATAATAGAGCTATAAGAGCATGAGGCAGGGTCCTGCACATGGCCAGCGACAGAGTTATAGCCAAGATTATGTTCGCGGCCAGTGCCTAGATCAAGGAATCATGATGGGCTGTGGCTAACAAAACTATGCTGTTGTTTGTATATGAATGGGTTATATACAAAAGTAAAGGTTATATGGTGATGTTATTCCTTGTGAAGTTAATAGGAGATAGTGAGTACGGTAAGGATAAGACTTGAGATACTAAGGGAAGAATAGAACAGACCCCTTATTAATCTAATTCAAATAATAATAAACCAATTAAAGGAACAATAGCAGACAATACAAGAGCTCTGAATAACCCAAGCTCATCGACATTAAGAAAGGAAAGATGCAATAGCAACAGTAGTAACAGCAGCCACAACATAGTTGTAATAGCCTAGACAAGAAGTGGTCGAGATAGCCCAACCCGTCCAGTCCAACTCTAAGGATTGATGGTAGAACAGGTAAGGCCTGTAAGGGTTGCAACAGTGGATTGTGTACTTTGGCAAGTAAAATCTACTAATGTTTGAGGGCACACCAGATATGCGAATAGCTGGAGACTAGACTACAAGGCTATAGGAAATCTTTAGAATGATAGATTGCTCTACTGAGATCAAAGTGCAAATAGCAATTTATGAGTTAAGAAGAAGAGTGGATAGGAGGTGGAAGAACTCAGAAGTAGTCAGCTAAGTTGCTGAGACCCTAGTTACTTGGGAATCTTTTAAGGGTTGATTCTTCTAGAATTATTCCCCTGAGATTAATAGGGAACAAGGAGGAAACCAAATTCTTCACTAGAAGTAAGTGAATGATGAACAGTGGTTTATTGAGAAGATGATTAGGGGCCTAAGACCAAAACTGAGAAAAAGGTAGCCTCGAGGCAAAAAGGAAATTGCAATAAATTGGTGAAAGCCTACCGAATCACCGAGAGTAGTTAGAGTTGTCACAATTGTATCGGGACAATGTCAAGGGTTGATGAACCTCAAGCACAATTGATGAGCAAGGGAACTTTCAATTTAGTGATAGCCCAGGAAGGACATGCATTAAGGAGAACTGAATATTTTTAGACAGGCCTAGAATTATGGAAATTATGGGAGAAGTTATAGAGACTGGTGATACACAACATATCAGAATTTATATTTTCATTTTAGAAAACCTGGATACTTTACAAGGAAGTGTTGCCTTGGGGGCAGATGGAAGCTAATGAGTCGTTCGAGGTGACTTGGGATGTAATTCATATGAATAATTGCACAAGGTGTAATATTTGATTCAGGCGCTAGCTATTTATTTATATCGTATGATTATGATTGGCAAATGGACTTTACAAGAAATATTATCATGTGATTTTTAGTAACACTAGATTAGTGACCTCTAGTGTGTTTAAAGTATATTGTCTGGCGTACATATTATCATGCTATCTCTGATTCGATATGTATACCATCTCATGATATTGAGTTGAAAACTGGCCTGAATTGGGTTTTTTTTTTATTTAATAGTGTTCTCTTGACTGTAAAAATTTGAAACTTAAATCTTCCCTCCCAAGGAAGTTGTCTTGTGCTTAGAGGTAAGATTGAATTTCACTGGGGTGACCCCGATGCAAAAAGGTACAAGGTGGGATTGCTAAAGGTCCATGATAACTCTTCGGTGTAGGCAGAAATAGAAAGTGGAAGTTGAGGAAAGGCTAACGATAAGGGGACGTCTGAAGAAATCCCCAAAGAGGTTGATGAACCTCTACTGGAAAAGAAGAGTAGAATTTATGATTGAGGAGGTGCATATGATGGGATTAATTTTAAAGGCTCCCCACTGCATGACTCTTAACGAAACGATTGAGAATGTAGTAGGCCCAATGAAAATAGGAGTTTGTACCTTGGTAAGAAAATAGAATGATAATTTAACCTTGAGTAATCATTGTAACCTTGAAAGAGTCAAGGTCACAAGATGAAATATTTAAGGTTTGCTAGATCCCTGAATAGTGATAGAAATTCCTAAGGGATAGTAAACTGAGGGGGATAGAAATTGAATGATGTCGAATGAAGAATTAATGATAAGCTAGATGCCTGACTAGATACGACACAACAAAGTGATTAAACCATTTCTATGTAATGTGATTAGCATATGATAATCAATATCTGACCATAGGAATGTTTGGTTGGAGAATAAAGAAGTTAGAAAGATTGTGTCAGGCAAGATCCCTCTTGAGGACAAAGTTGAATGGAGATAGATGAAAATGTGATGATTAATGATTACATTGGGAACTAATATGTAATGAGAAAAAATGAGTTCTTGATGGTGTCTAAAGCTTGAGGGTACTCAAACATCGATAATGTTAGGGACTATATGATATTTCTTGGTGTCCCTAAACAAATACGAGTATGCAACCACGGTACCTAGGATAATATGAAATCCGAGAGGCCATATCAATGATTAAGGATGCCCTATCTATGAGCAATTGACTAAGAAATTATATTCATGCATGTGTTATATGATTGGAAAAGCTAGATGAAAGGAAAAGGAAAAGAAAAAGCAAGAATTATATGAAAAAGGGATAAAGGTTGACTTTTTGGGAGCAAAGTTTGATCAATGTGATTTTAGGAAATTGGATTTGAAATTTGGCATAATTATAGATCTCACTTTTAGCTTTAAAACAAGTGATAATTCATTAAATTTGGAGTTTCATACAAAAAGTTACGCCCTTCTAAAGTTGGGCATAAATCCTGGAAAATTGGAAAAAGACCAAATGAACAATACTACTTTGAACAGAATCTAGGATTGGTGCATGACATCTGGATACTAATGCATATTTTTCCTCTAAATAGAATTTCAAGGAATTTCCATAGAACTTGGAACCATTTCGTTTTGATTTTTCTACAATTAGTTGTGAATTTCCAAATTTGGCAAAAATTTCAATGAATAGTGAATAGTAACTTGGAACCAAAGTTAAAATTTTGAAACTTTCTCATGCTCAAGACTTGAATGATGGTTCTGAATGGTTCCAATTGTTATATGATGAGGTAGTAAAGGGGGTGTGACACAACATAAACACATTAAGCAGGCAAGAAAAACAATCAAATTATAGATTCAATGCTACCTCTTAGGCTTGGTATAATTTAGCCTTCTCAAGGGGCTAATGTTCTCCTTGATTCCTCTCTACAAAACCTATCAATTCAAGTATAATTACAAGCCACATTAACAGCTATTTAAGCTTAAACACAAACACTTAACCTTAAACCTACTTAAGTTTTCCTTTTTTTGATTTTTGAGATAATTATTTCTCCTTTGATTCCAACAATTTTTTAACTCATTTCTACATAATTTTCATGTAGAATTCAAATATCAATTTAGATTTATCAAAATCACACTCCTTCACTTCCATTTTACATTGGCCAAATAGGGGTAGTATATTTCTCAAAAATTCTATTTTTGACTCCAGTGATTTTAAACACTTTGTCTTCGTGTTCACCTACACAAAAACACCTTTTAAACTCATTGGAATTATCAAATCACATCAAAACAATTTCCTATCCTAAGAACCCGCCTTGGCTGAATTGTATATATAAAATCCCTAACTTGGTTTTCTTCTAAAAATCAATCCAAACACCACTTAAACATGATCATTCCAACTCATTTTTAAGGCTTCTATCCTTCCTTAATGCATACTTATTTCAACCGAAAATGGATAGCAACTTCACCTTGGAAAACAACTCAAATTTCCAACCAAAACAAGCTTGAATCTTAGCCAAAGTAAAGCTCAAACTTATCTTGATGAATTCTTGACTAAAGCTTGGTAATTCCTCTTTCAAATGCACTAACTAAGATCAACTTCAAAGCTCAAGAAACCAATTTGACAGAGCCACCCCTCTTCTGTCAAATTTTTTTGCTCATTTTAGTGTATTTAGGGGGTATTTATAGAGCAAGAAATCTGCCCTCCCCCCTCCATTTAGGTGTGATCAGCTGCTACCTCAGGGGACAAATGGTAGTCATTATATGCTCCAAAATTCCAGATCATGCCATGTGTAAAATTCAAAGAATATTTCATTGATTTTTAAATAAAAATTGGGCTTAATTCCATTTTAATTATTGGGCCAGGTTTTTGCACAAATTTTTGGGCTCTTATTGGCCCAATGTGGGGCCCAATTTGATCTAGAAAGTTTCAAGAAAATAGCCAAACAATAAAATATTAATTCCAAGCAATATTGAAGCTTATCAGTTGCTATTCACTTGTAACCTTTTATAATTTTTCTAAACCTCCAAAATCATATTTTTCTCCATGAAAAATCCTATTTTATTTTAAGAATGCAATCTAGAAATTTTTAGAATTTTTCTCCACCTCTAAGTATTTATTTTGAATTTTTCCTGAATAGGGCTTTATTGGTAAAACTTTTGGAAATAAATTCTCAAAAATTAATTCCTGTATTTTCAGGGCCTGAAATTAGGTTTATAAATTCTAAAAAAATATTTACATAATTATTTCATAATTGTTTCAGAATTATTGAGGCCTCTAAATAATTACAATTATTATTTTCACTATTTTTTCTGAAAAACTCCGTTTTCAGGAAATTCTATAAATAGCTATTTTCACACTATTTTCATCTTTAGGTCCTCCATTGAGGTTTCAAAACCTCTAATTTATCTTTTTACTATTGTTTAGAAATTTTCTAGAAATTTTCTCATTTCGTATCTCGCCCTTTCTAGACTGATAATTCTAAAAATATCAGTTCGGACCCTATCGGGGTTTCACATCAAAAGTTGTTTCATCCTTCCATCTAATTTCTATATTGGCTCACAACAAAATTTTAACTCTCAATACTAGGATGAATTTTTTAGGATGTGACAATTCCTCTTACCTTTAAATAAATTTTGTCCTCGAAATTTAAAACATGTCACATCCTGAGAAATTTCACTTGGACATAGGAAGCTAAAAATTAGAATAAGGGCCAATATAAAACTAGATAGGGAGATGTGAAAATTTTTTATGAGAAACCCCGATAAAGTCCAGGCTAGTATTTTCGTAATTAACAGCCTAGGAAGGGCAAAACAAGAAATTTTGAGAAAAATTTTAGAAATTTTCTAAAAACAAAAAATAGCTGAATTAGAGGTTTTGAAACCTCGATGGAGCCCATAAAGGTGAAATTTATGGAAAAAGGAATTTTTATCAAATTTCCCGAATATAGAGGTTTTTTAGAAAACAGTGGAAAATTAAGAGGAAAAAATTATTTTAAATAGCTAGAGGCCACAATAATTCTAAAAAATATGAAAAAATCATGTAAATATTTTTTTGAATTTATAAAATTAGTTTTACACCTTGGAAGCCCCAGAATTAATTTTAGGAAATTTATTTTCCCACAGTTACACCAATAGAGCCTAATCAGGAAAAATTCAAAATAAATACCTAGAGGTGACAAAAAATTTTGAAATTTTCAAAACATGTTCTTATATTAAAAGGCGAATCATCACAGAGAGAAATAAATTTTTGGAGGCTTAGAAAAATTATAGAATGTTACAAGTGAATAGTAACCAAAAAAATTTTGGAATGGTTTGGGATTGTGATTTGGTTTATGGGTCATCTTTTTGAGCCAGCCCAAACCATTTATAGGCCCCACATTAGGCCTAAATTAAGCCCAATTTTGTGAATAATCTAGACTCTTCATTAAATATTAATAAAATTTAATTTTTGCATAAATATCATAGGAAAGTTCTGGAGACAGGACACTTGGCATGATCTGAGAATTTGAGGTTTGGATGGCAGCCATATGGCCACTTTTGCTAGCTAAATTTTAGCCATTGATCGGGGGAGGCCAGATTTATTTCTCTACAAATACCCCCTTAAAATACCCAAAAATAGGTAGAAAATTGGTAAAAAAAAGGAGAGGAGCTGTGATTGATGTGTCGGACTGTCGCCTTCCGGATCGTCAAGAAAGAGAGTTGCACCAGATAAACTGCAGTATAGGATGCAGCAGTTGTTCTTCTCGAGGAGCATGTTATTGAAAATCCTAGTCTAAATTGGGTTTCAAAAACATTGTAAAAATGGGGGGTTTTAGTTGTTTTAAAAGTGGTGCAACAAATGCAAAGTGCAGAAAATTAACTATTTTTGGTATTTTGAATGAATGAAGAAATGTTTTGGATTAAAAGGGAATTATGGTTAAATAGTCTCTTGATAATAAAAGCTCAGCTATCACTGCTCTTTAGAATGATTGGGAGTGTGGAAAACCTCTAAGTCTGAAGAAAACCCCAAGTAATCATTTGGGTCCAATATCTTAATTAATGAAAACTCACTTAAATCAAAGTTAATTAACACCTCTTAAGACACTGCTGAAAACCACTTAGAGTGTAAATGAATGAATGATGCAAATGCCCTTTGAATGTTAATGGACAGTCACAGATTACCAAGCACTCAGATTAATCAACAATTATCACTGATAATCAAACTGAACACAAGGATTCAAACTGAAATATTAAAATAGATTAATCAACATTAACATCATCCAATCCAAATACAATTGAATAGTCTAAACACAAGATTTACAATCATAAACCAAGTTTGATACAATTGTAGAAAGTTCCTAAATCTAAAAAAATTCAACACAACATTAAACAATGATTTAGACTATAGAAAGAAAACTCCCCAATTAAGTCCTTGCTTTCAAGCTTTGTCTTCCATCACCAAGAGGCTAAGGGTTTAGCCTCTCATGCCTTCAAACCAATCGCAATCGCTCCAGGAATGAATAGCCATGGTTAAAGCTAAAAATAAGGTTGGAAAAATGGAGAAGAAGGGTGTTGGAGTGGTTTGATCAATTTAGAATTTCAAAAAATGATAAAGAAATGAAGAGAAATGGAAGTTTTGGGTGTATGATTGATTGAGCTCAAATTATTCTTATCTTTTGATTACATCATCCATGGTTTTGTTGCATTTTCTGGCTCTTTTGGCTATAATTGAGCTTATTTTAGACTAAGAGTCCATGCATTGAGTTAGTGTCTTTTTGAGGGTAAAATTGTCATAATTAGTTATTAATTGTATTCAATTACTTTCTAGGACAATTGATGCCTTAAATTGTTGCTCTTCAGTGTAGGACACCTGAGATTGGAGCCAAGGTTGAAGAATCAAGGCACACAGAGTAAAAGAGGAGTCTCTGCCATGGTCTGCCGCGGCAAACCCACCCTTTGTCGCGGCAAACTCCTCGTATCAGTATTTTCAAACGACCATTTTGGGAAAAATTGACTTGCCCACTTCCATGAACCGACCCAGACACGTCATATTCGGGTTAGAAACCCTATTTTCGGGAGGAATGAGGTCACGCACTGACATCTAGCCACCATCAACGTTTTCTCTTTATTTTCTCTCATTTCTCCCACCAGAAACCTAATCCCTCACCTTCCATTGTCATCTTCATCCATGGGCAACACTGAGTCAATTTCAATGGAGATGTTTCTGCACACCATGAGTGACTAGGCTTCCTCCAGCTCTTGAAGATGGATGATTGGCATGAGTTCTAAGAGCTTCAAAAGGGGAGTTTCAGTTTCATCTTTGTTCTAGCTATGTATTTATGAATTCCTAGGTCTAGGATTTGTAAATCCTTAGTGAAAGACTTTGATTGATCTGTAATCATTAGTTGATGATTTACATTTGTAGTTGGATTGGTTAATATTGAATTTCATGCTTCAATATATATGGTCACATATATGTTCTTTGTAGCTCTCTTGATTCTCTTCATCTTGCATGGTCATGTTTTGATGATGAGTTGATTTTCTGTTGCATTGAACCATTTGCATTAATCATTCTTAATTGCACATTAAGGAAGCTTAACAATGTTTTCATTAATGAGTTTATTAATATAAGCATTAAACTCAATGAGTTATTGAGGTTGTTATCAAGAAAACCTAATGAATTTATAAAACTCCCAAATCTTAAGAGAACTATGATTGCCAAGAATCCATTTTCAAGAGGTTTTATCAATTGATTCAGTACTTGATTTCCATCCATTTCATCTTAATCTCCCAAAAATCCAAAAATACATTTACATTCTATTGCATTTATCTAATTACAAGTCTCAATGAAAACCCCTAACCTTTTCCAGCTCAATTTGCATTACCATGGCATTTAGTTAATCTAGGATCATAATTTTGGCTCCACAAGTGAAACGACCCGAGGTTGTGCCTATAGTACAATCCTTGGATTAATTTTGAAATTGGCCCCAAGGTGTAAGTAAGACAAGTCAAGGTGATTTTCATGTGGCGCTGTTGTCGGGGAGCCAAGAAATTGGTTCTCTAGGTTAGCTTGTGTCATTTGGTTGTCAAGTGAAGTTTTGATCCTTTTAGGTTGTATTTTAGCTAGTTTAGTTGTATATTTGTTCATAGTATAGGTTTTCATCTTACATAGCATCAAAATTTTTGGAAATACAAACAAATATACTGATTTTCTACACTTTTAGCATTTTCACTTTGCATCAGTGGTGTCCAGTAAACTGATTAGCTCTCTGTGACAGTTCGCCGCGGCAAACTTTTCTTAAAAACTGAAGGATTCCTCTCAGGATACCTTTGCCGCGGCACACTCCTGCTTTCGCCGCGGCAAACTTTCTGCACCCAGCTGTCTGTTCGCCTCTGTTACCTTTTGCCGCAGTGAACTCTCCTGAAAAGTTTTGAAACTTACACTTTTTGCTTCTTTTTCTGTGTATACATACTCATACTAATTCATACACTTGCATCCATCACAACTCATACTTTTATCTGACTTTGTGTGCTGCAAGTCAATTTTGTTTGCTCTTTCTCTTGTGACTCTTTTCTTGCATGCCACGAAAAGCAAAACTTGTACCCTTTAACCCTGAGATTGAGAGAAGACTTAGAGAGATAAGAAGAGAGAAAAGAGTTGAGGGGACAAGTGAGTTAGTGGTTGAACAAGAGAATATTTTTGTGGAATCTAGCCTATCTAGTAGTGAGAGTAAACCTATTGAAGAAAATACCATGGCTGATTTACCACATAACCACCCTAATCCTAACCCCCATGCCAACCAAGTGAGGAATGGAGGCAATGGAGGGAATAGAGAACAAGAGAGAGTGGGAGAAAATAATGGGAACCCTAGAAGAAGAACAATTAGGGAAGCAACCACATCTGATGTCAATTTTGACCCATTTACTGCTGCTTGTCCAAATTTTGAAGTTAATTTTTAAATTAAAGGATTATTGATTAACTCCCTTCCAAAATTTCATGGCTTGACAGGAGAAGATCCATATCTTTATTTGCAATCCATTTCTATGATCTGCCAGAGTATGAAGCCTGTGGGAGCATCGTTAGATCAAGTGCTATGGAAGGTTTTCCATCTATCATTGGAGGGCAAAGCTAGAGAGTGGTACATGAGCCTTCCAAGACATGTAGCTGATGCATATCACAGTTGGGGGAATTTAAAGAAAGCATTCTTGGAAAAATACTTTCTGGCTTCTCGTACTCCATCAATGAGGAAGGAGATCTATTCTGCCAAGCAAGACTATGATGAATCTCTCTATGATTATTGGAATAGATTTCAGGACATGCTTTCAAGATGCCCACATCATCAAATTCTGGATGAACAACTGGTGCAGTATTTCTACAATGGGTTGAAGAACCAAGAGAAGGGTATGTTGGATACTGCATCAGGAGGATCTTTGATAGACTCCACTGCTGAGGAGGCCTGGGATTTGATTAAGAAGATGGCCCTGAATCATCAATAATACAGTGTGAGAGATACTAGAGGAGTGCATTAGTTGGGAGCTGCTTTGGTGCACAATAAGAGAATGGACACTTTGGAATCAAAAGTAGATTCGTTGGAAAGCAAAGTGACCTCTCAACTGTCTCTAATCATTGTTGACTTAAAGAACATGAGTGTGCATCGCCCACCCACTCCTATGGACATTATAGCGCCCAGTTGTGAAACATATGGCTCGGTTATGCATATTTCTAGCGTATGTTCAGGCCGTTATGAGGAGGTATCTACAGTCTACCAAGGCCGTCCAAATCAGAAGTGGGACCCTTACTCTAACACTTACAACGAGGGATGGAAGGCAAACCCTCAATTGGGCTGGAGGAATAATGATAGTAGACTTTAAACAGATTTTAGAAGAGTGGAGGAGCTAGTCCATCTTCAACCCAGTTCCAAAACCAATCTCAAGCCCTAACCATCCCACCCAAGGATGATACCAACCAACTCCTACACAATATGATGGCCTTAATGAAGGAAGAAAGGGCTACTAACGCTACTTGGTTCAACTCCTTAGCCTCACTAATTCAACAAGACTCATCCAAGAATGATGCTAGATTTAGTGCTTTAGAAAAGAGGATGGAACAGTGGGAAACCAAGTTTGACAACATCAACTCCTATGTAACTCACTTATCCATCAACATGAGTGAGCAACAAGCAAGGAGTAGTGGCACTATTCCCTCCAACACTGTTATAAATCCTAAGGGCTTGAATGCCATTACTCTTTGGAGTGGGAAGCAAGTGAATTTTAGAGAAGAGGAGGATAAAGTTATAGATGAGGAAATCTTGTGTGATGAGCTGCCACAAGCATCTTCAAAGGTCAAGAATGCTGAAAGCTCTAAGGAGATGAGGCTAAAGCGGAAAGAAGCCCCAAAAGAACATGATGGCAAGGGTAAAGTTGAGGAATCTGAGCCAAGCAATCATGGAGCCTCAAGCGAGGAAGGTAAGGAGGTAAACATCAATGAATTACCTTTCCCTCATGCTTATTTGAAAAATGTGAAAATGGGTAAGGAGAGGCAAGATCATGAGTTGCTTGAGACATTTAGGAAAGTAGAAGTGAATATACCCTTGCTTGACCTGATTAAAAAGATTCCTAAGTATGCTAAAGTCATAAAAGAATTATGTACTCAAAAGAGGAGATTTAAACCTAATGAAAGAGTCCAATTACCCTCTAATATGTCTGCATTGTTTAAACCCCAAATTCCTGTAAAGTGTCAAGACCCTGGATCTTTCACTATCCCTTGCACTATAGGAAAGGTTACTATAGGGGGAGCCCTGTTAGATCTAGGTACAGCCATTAATGTCATGCCTAAGTCCGTATACACCTCTCTAGGAGTCAAGACCCTTAAGTCTACTACTGTTGTGCTCCAACATGCTGATAGGACTATTAGGTATCCTGAGGGCATTATTGAAGACGTTTTAGTCCAAGTTAAGGGATTGGTTTTTCTTGCTGATTTTATGTGCTTGACATATCTTCTAACTTATAAATGACACTACACTCATCCTTGGTCGACCTTTCTTAAGGACTGCTAATACCATGATTAGCATGAAAGAGGGCACTATAACTATGGAGGTGGGTGATAATAAAGTTTCTTTTAACATGTATGAAGCAATGAAACATCCTTATGAGGACTATTCACTTTTAGGGGTTAACATGATAGACATTGCTGTTGAGGTGCTTATCTGAAGTTGAATTGCAAAATGACTCTTTCTATTCTGATCTTTACACTGATGATTCTATTGATGAGAATGAATCCATTTCTCCTTTTCATCTCTTACTCTACACTTTCTACTTGTTTATGTGGTGGTGATGTTACATGCCTTGATTGTACTATGGTTAATTGCATGCTTTCTATCCCACGTACATTTTCTGTTTCCTCCCTTGACTCCAAGTTGGACTGTGATTCCTCTATTGTCAGTGATGATTCCCTTAGGGAAAGGTTTCTTGTTGGTTTCAGATATAGAGGAAGATGTCATGGAGAAGAATCCCTCTAAGGCGTTGTTGTAGATCAACTAGAAGTTGGTTCAACGCTTGGAGAGGAAGTTAACTACAAGGCTGAGGAACTATCATTGGTTAAAGGAAAGGGGAGTAATCTGTTCTCTTATTGAACTTCATAAATTGATTCCTTCTATTGTGGCAAGCACCTACAATTGACTTGAAACCCCCTCCCCCTACTTTGAAATATGCTTTCCTTGAGTCTAATGAACAACTACCTGTTATCATTGCTAACTCACTGTTTGAGAGTGAGGAACAGAGACTCTTGTCTGTTTTGAGGGAGCATAGAAAGGCAATAGGTTGGACACTAACGGACATACCAGGAATTAGTCTTGCTGTGTGCACACATAGAATTTTAGTGAGTGAGGAATCAAAACAGTGAGACAACCCCAAAGATGATTGAACCCTCTCACATTGGAGGTAGTTAAGAAAGAAATTACTAAATTGTTGAGTGCTGGGATAATATATCCAGTTTCTGATAGTGAGTAGGTCAGTCCGGTACATGTTGTGCCAAAGAAGAGTGGGGAAACAGTAATAGGGAATGAAAGGATGAGTTAATTCCTACAAGGGTTCAAAACTCATGGCGTGTGTGCATAGACTATAGGAGACTTAATGATGCAAACACGTAAGGATCACTTTCCTATATCCTTCATTGACCAAATGTTGAAGAGACTAGCTGGTAAATCACATTACTGTTTTTTAGATGGCTTTTCCGGCTATTTTCAGGTAACCATAGCCCCTGAGGATCAAGATAAAACCATGTTCACAGGCCCATTTGGTACTTCACTTATCGAAGGATACCATTTGGGTTATGTAACGTCCAGGCACTTTTAAAGGTGCATGATGGCGATTTTCAGTGACCTTTTAGAGCACAATATGGAGGTTTTCATGGATGATTTTACGGTTTATGGGGAGAGCTTTGATCAGTGCCTGAATAGCCTAAGGCAGGCTCTAGATAGATGCATAGCCAAAAATCTTGTTTTGAACTTTGAGAAATGTCATTTCAGGTGTGGGTAGTGGCATAGTGTTAGGTCACCTCACTATAGTAGGGGATTGACGTGATAAGGCTAAATTGAAGTTATCTCATCTTTGCCTTACCCCACTTGTCTTAAAGATTTGAGATCTTTCTTCGGCATGTAGGGTTTTATATGCACTTTATTAAAGATTTTAGTAAAGTTGCTTTGCCCCTTTATACTTCTAAAAAAGGATGTTGAATTTAATTTTGATGAAAAATGTAGACATGCCTTTGATACTCTCAAGTCTATGCTTGTTTCACCTCCTATTTTGACTGCACCCAACTGGAATTTACATTTTGAACTCTCATGTGATGCTTCTAATTGTGCAGTGGGTGCTATGCTTGGCAAAAGGAGGAGGAGAAGCATCTAGAGTCATAGCCTATGCCTTATGGCTAATATTGTCAATTATCTCATGTCTGGACTCACTCCTCCCTTATGTCTAGATTTCAGGAACAAAAGCTTCGTAGCGAGTCAAAGTACTAGATTTGGGATGCCCCTATCTGTGGAGGTTGTGCAGTGACCAAGTAATACGGAAGTGTGTGCTGGAGGAGGATTTTGAACCTATTATTTCATGCTTGCCATTCCATGGTTTATGGTGGTATTTTAGTGCAAGGAGGACATCTAGAAAGGTCTTAGATTCAGGATTTTAGGCCCACCCTCTTCAAAGACTCTTTTACATTTCGTAGATCTTGTGACAGATGTCAACGATTTGGGGGGTTAGGAAAAAGACATGAGATGCCTCAATAGCCCCTCCTATTTTGTGAGATTTTTGAGGTTTGGGGAATTGACTTTATGGGACCCTTTCCTTCTTCCTTTGGTTTTGTATATATTTTATTAGCCGTAGATATGTATCCAAGTGGATTGAAGCTATACCTTGCAGAAAAGATGATGCCCCAACTGTTCATAGATTTCTAAAATCACACATTTTTGT